>NC_069499.1:1274870605-1274983105 GCF_027579735.1 Bombina bombina
CCCCTATGCATTCATTGGACATTAAATTACTTTCTTGGAAAGTTTTGTTCCTTTTGGCCATCTCTTCTGCTAGAAGAGTTTCTGAATTATCTGCTCTTTCGTGTGAGTCTCCTTTTCTGATTTTTCATCAGGATAAGGCGGTGTTGCGAACTTCTTTTGAATTTTTACCTAAAGTTGTGAATTCCAACAACATTAGTAGAGAAATTGTGGTTCCTTCATTATGTCCTAATCCTAAGAATTCTAAGGAGAAATCATTGCATTCTTTGGATGTTGTTAGAGCTTTGAAATATTATGTTGAAGCTACGAAATCTTTCCGTAAGACTTCTAGTCTATTTGTTATCTTTTCCGGTTCTAGGAAAGGCCAGAAAGCTTCTGCCATTTCTTTGGCATCTTGGTTGAAATCTTTAATTCATCTTGCCTATGTTGAGTCGGGTAAAATTCCGCCTCAGAGAATTACAGCTCATTCTACTAGGTCAGTATCTACTTCCTGGGCGTTTAGGAATGAAGCTTCGGTTGACCAGATCTGCAAAGCAGCAACTTGGTCCTCTTTGCATACTTTTACTAAATTCTACCATTTTGATGTGTTTTCTTCTTCTGAAGCAGTTTTTGGTAGAAAAGTTCTTCAGGCAGCGGTTTCAGTTTGAATCTTCTGCTTATGTTTTTTGTTAAACTTTATTTTGGGTGTGGATTATTTTCAGCAGGAATTGGCTGTCTTTATTTTATCCCTCCCTCTCTAGTGACTCTTGTGTGGAAAGATCCACATCTTGGGTAGTCATTATCCCATACGTCACTAGCTCATGGACTCTTGTTAATTACATGAAAGAAAACATAATTTATGTAAGAACTTACCTGATAAATTCATTTCTTTCATATTAACAAGAGTCCATGAGGCCCACCCTTTTTTGTGGTGGTTATGATTTTTTTGTATAAAGCACAATTATTCCAATTCCTTATTTTATATGCTTCGCACTTATTTTCTTATCACCCCACTTCTTGGCTATTCGTTAAACTGATTTGTGGGTGTGGTGAGGGGTGTATTTATAGGCATTTTAAGGTTTGGGAAACTTTGCCCCTCCTGGTAGGAATGTATATCCCATACGTCACTAGCTCATGGACTCTTGTTAATATGAAAGAAATGAATTTATCAGGTAAGTTCTTACATAAATTATGTTTCTCTGCAACTGACTGCTTGGAGATTGAACGCTTAATTCTAGCTAAACGCGGGTTCTCTGAAACCGTTATCGATACTCTGATCCAGGCCAGAAAGCCTGTCACCAGGAAAATTTACCATAAGATATGGCGGAAATATCTTTGTTGGTGTGAATCGAAGGGTTACTCATGGAGTAAAGTTAGGATTCCCAGGATATTGTCTTTTCTCCAAGAAGGATTGGAGAAAGGACTGTCAGCTAGTTCCTTAAAGGGACAGATATCGGCTCTGTCTATCCTGTTACACAAGCGTCTGGCAGCAGTACCAGACGTTCAGGCGTTTGCACAGGCTTTAGTGAGAATCAAGCCTGTTTATAAACCTGTGGCTCCTCCATGGAGTCTTAATTTAGTTCTTTCAGTTCTTCAAGGGGTTCCGTTTGAACCTTTACATTCCATAGATATTAAGTTATTATCTTGGAAGGTTTTGTTTTTGGTAGCTATTTCTTCTGCTCAAAGAGTTTCTGAATTGTCTGCTTTGCAGTGTAATTCACCCTATCTGGTGTTCCATGCAGATAAGGTTGTTTTGCGTACCAAACCTGGTTTTCTTCAGAAAGTTGTTTCTAATAAGAATATTAAACAGGAAATCATTATCCCTTCTCTGTGTCCTAATCCAGCTTCTAAGAAGGAACGATTATTGCACAATCTTGATGTGGTTCGTGCTTTGAAATTTTATTTACAAGCAACTAAAGATTTCAGACAAACATCTTCTTTGTTTATTGTCTATTCTGATAAGAGGAGAGGTCAGAAAGCGACTGCTACCTCTCTTTCTTTCCTTCTGGCTGAAAAGCATCATCCGATTGGCTTATGAGACTGCTGGACAGCAGCCTCCTGAACGTATTACAGCTCATTCCACCAGAGCTGTGGCTTCCACATGGGCTTTCAAGAATGAGGCTTCTGTAGAACAGATTTGTAAGGCAGCGACTTGGTCTTCACTGCATACTTTTGCCAAATTTTACAAATTCGATACTTTTGCTTCTTCGGAGGCTATTTTTGGGAGAGAGGTTTTGCAAGCAGTGGTGCCTTCCGTTTAGGTTACCTGACTTGTTCCTTCCCTTCATCCGTGTCCTAAAGCTTTGGTATTGGTATCCCACAAGTAAGGATGAATCTGTGGACTGGATACACCATTTAAGAGAAAACAGAATTTATGCTTACCTGATAAATTACTTTCTCTTACGGTGTATCCAGTCCACGGCCCGCCCTGGCAATTAAGTCAGGTTCAAATTTATTTTTGTAAAACAACAGTCACCACTGCACCCTATGGTTTCTCCTTTTTCTCCTAACCGTCGGTCGAATGACTGGGGGGCGGAGCCTGAGGGGGAGCTATATGGACAGCTCTGCTGTGTGCTCTCTTTGCCACTTCCTGTAGGGATTGAGAATATCCCACAAGTAAGGGTGAATCCGTGGACTGGATACACCGTAAGAGAAAGTAATTTATCAGGTAAGCATAAATTCTGTTTCTCATATGGTTGATAATTTATAAGTATTAGTGCAACATACATACTTTGGACATAATCAGGATAGAGTGCCCTCTCACAATATAATAATATTTCAACAATTAAAGTTTAATATCTAATTAGAACTTAAACAAGTAACAACTGATTGAAATATACAAAGGAGATTGCATAAAAGCAGCGAGAGTGTTTAAAATATGTGATCATGTGACACACTTAGCTACACTATATGACTGTCAATATATTGATATACGTTTTTTTACTCTTTTAAAACATCTTAAATATGCATTTTAGGCTTCTTTAATTTAATCCATTCTCCTTTCCTTGCAGTATCTCAGACAGGGCTTGTATTATAATGACTCTCCTTCTTTTATATGTATCTTAATGTAATTTAAGCTGAGCATTTTTAATACATATGTATACTAGTCAAATTGTCTGCACTACTAATGAATTCAAGTTTAGATAAGGAAAGGGTTAATGTTTTCCACACTGAACAGGTGTAATGGTTTTAACCAATGAAATGCAACTTTGTCTTTTAAAAGTCCAGCACTGGTGTACTCTATCAGCTATGATTACGGTATCTAACTGAAACATGTCAGTTTGAGTACACAGTGCTCAGTGTGTGTTTTGATATGTTTGGACCCCTCTTGGGCTTTTACCTTATGGAAACTAATACAATTTAACTTTTTATATTCATCATCTGACCCGGGATCAAGTTTTGTTCATAAGTGTGTTTGTTTTTTCTTGTGCCTGGCAGCCATATTGTATGGAATTGGTATTCAAAAAGCAGCGTGAATGACTGTTTGCGCAAATCTGCAACTGAACAGTGCAGTGATCTGTTGGAGGTATTTGCTCACTTTTGTAAAATGGAGCTTACCATCTAACACACAACACACAGAAATATATCATTTTATGGAAGTAATTCATCTAAGTACCCCACTCCAACGACTGATGTGTCTATATAATATTTATCTACCATAGGGATGGACAAATTTTCTGGTAGTTATGTTTTTATTTCATTTTCACATTCAAATTTTAAAGTTCATATGCTTTTTATGTAAAGCTGTAAACTTGCATATGTGACAATACATATTATTATATAACATGCACGTAGAGATACATACTTTTTAGGCAGAGACTTGTTTTTAATGGTTTTCACACAGTTGCTCTGTAAACCTTGTTTTGAAATATGCATCCATAGGAATGGAATACAGGTTGTATAGAATTCTTTAATTTCATTTTGTATAGTCCAATAGACCAATATGCATACATATCCATGTTCTCCCCAGGCCCTTTTTAATGTGTACACGCGGCTGATTTTACTGACCACCGGCTAAAATTTTAACCAAAATAAACTAAAATTGGCTAACATTATTTTTTTAATGTTTATTGGTCAAATTATCATTAAATACATTTTATGTTAAACTATGCAATGAATTTGCGCTTTAGATAGCAGAAAATGTTATAAAAAAATATTTCTCTTGTAAGATGTATCGAGTCCACGGATTCATCCATACTTGTGGGATATTCTCCTTCCCTACAGGAAGTGGCAAAGAGAGCACCCACAGCAGAGCTGTCTATATAGCTCCTCCCTTAGCTCCACCCCCCAGTCATTCTCTTTGCCTACTCTAAGTACTAGGAAGGGTAAAGTTTATTTTAAATGGTACCGGTGTGTACTATTTACTCTCTGGCAGAAAAGGGATGAAGATTTCTGCAAGGAGGATGATGATCTTAGCACTTTGTAACTAAGATCCACTGCTGTTCTCACAAAGGCTGAGGAGTACAGGAAAACTTCAGTTGGGGGAACGGTTTGCAGGCTAAACTGCATTGAGGTATGTTCAGTCTATTTTTTTCTAGACAGACTGTGTTAATTCTAGAAAAGGCTGGCAATATCCCCATGAGGGAAGAGTAAGCTGTATTCAGACATTGAATAGAGATCCCAGCTTGCATAAAGGGCTCATTAGTTACTGGTGACACTGATAGGAAAAAATGTTTCTTTCATGTAATTGGCAAGAGTCCATGAGCTAGTGACATATGGGATATACAATCCTACCAGGAGGGGCTAAGTTTCCCAAACCTCAAAATGCCTATAAATACACCCCTCACCACACCCACAATTCAGTTTTACAAACTTTGCCTCCTATGGAGGTGGTGAAGTAAGTTTGTGCTAAGATTTCTACGTTGATATGCGCTTCTCAGCATTGTTGAAGCCCGATTCCTCTCAGAGTACAGCGAATGTCAGAGGGACGTGAAGGGAGTATCACCTATTGAATACGATGATTTCTCTAACGGGGGTCTTTTTCATGGGTTCTCTGTTATCGGTCGTAGAGATTCATCTCCTACCTCCCTTTTCAGATCGACGATATACTCTCAAATTTACCATTACCTCTACAGGGAGTGCAGAATTATTAGGCAAGTTGTATTTTTGAGGATTAATTTTATTATTGAACAACAACCATGTTCTCAATGAACCCAAAAAACTCATTAATATCAAAGCTGAATAGTTTTGGAAGTAGTCTTTAGTTTGTTTTTAGTTATAGCTATTTCTTTCATGTAATTAGCAAGAGTCCATGAGCTAGTGACGTATGGGATACACATTCCTACCAGGAGGGGCAAAATTTCCCAAACCTCAAAATGCCTATAAATACACCCCTCACCACACCCACAATTCAGTTTTACAAACTTTGCCTCCGATGGAGGTGGTGAAGTAAGTTTGTGCTAGATTCTACGTTGATATGCGCTCCGCAGCAAGTTGGAGCCCGGTTTTCCTCTCAGCGTGCAGTGAATGTCAGAGGGATGTGAGGAGAGTATTGCCTATTTGAATGCAGTGATCTCCTTCTACGGGGTCTATTTCATAGGTTCTCTGTTATCGGTCGTAGAGATTCATCTCTTACCTCCCTTTTCAGATCGACGATATACTCTTATATATACCATTACCTCTGCTGATTCTCGTTTCAGTACTGGTTTGGCTTTCTACAAACATGTAGATGAGTGTCCTAGGGTAAGTAAATCTTATTTTCTGTGACACTCTAAGCTATGGTTGGGCACTTTGTTTATAAAGTTCTAAATATATGTATTCAAACATTTATTTGCCTTGACTCAGAATGTTCAACATTCCTTATTTTTCAGACAGTCAGTTTCATATTTGGGATAATGCACTTGAATTAATCATTTTTTTCTTACCTTAAAAAATTTGACTCTTTTTTTCCCTGTGGGCTGTCATACGTGTCGCCGGAAGTTGCGTAATTTTTTGACATTATTTTGCGCCAAAAATGTTGGCGTTCCGGATGTGGCGTCATTTTTGTCTCCACATTATTTAAGTCTCATTTTTTATTGCTTCTGGTTGCTAGAAGTTTGTTCTTTGGCATTCTTTCCCATTCCTGAAACTGTCATTTAAGGAATTTGATCAATTTTGCTTTATATGTTGTTTTTTCTCTTACATATTGCAAGATGTCTCACGTTGCATCTGAGTCAGAAGATACTACAGGAAAATCGCTGTGTGTGCAGGTGACTATTACTGTGCATAATTATTAGGCAACTTAACAAAAACAAATATATACCCATTTCAATTATTTATTTTTACCAGTGAAACCAATATAACATCTCAACATTCACAAATATACATTTCTGACATTCAAAAACAAAACAAAAACAAATCAGTGACCAATATAGCCACCTTTCTTTGCAAGGACACTCAAAAGCCTGCCATCCATGGATTCTGTCAGTGTTTTGATCTGTTCACTATCAACATTGTGTGCAGCAGCAACCACAGCCTCCCAGACACTGTTCAAAGAGGTGTACTGTTTTCCCTCCTTGTAAATCTCACATTTGATGATGGACCACAGGTTCTCAATGGGGTTCAGATCAGGTGAACAAGGAGGCCATGTCATTATATTTTCTTCTTTTATACCCTTTCTTGCCAGCCACGCTGTGGAGTACTTGGACGCGTGTGATGGAGCATCGTCCTGCATGAAAATCATGTTTTTCTTGAAGGATGCAGACTTCTTCCTGTACCACTGCTTGAAGAAGGTGTCTTCCAGAAACTGGCAGTAGGACTGGCAGTTGAGCTTGACTCCATCCTCAACCCGAAAAGGCCCCACAAGCTCATCTTTGATGATACCAGCCCAAACCAGTACTCCACCTCCACTTTGCTGGCGTCTGAGTCGGACTGGAGCTCTCTGCCCTTTACCAATCCAGCCACGGGCCCATCCATCTGGCCCATCAAGACTCACTCTCATTTCATCAGTCCATAAAACCTTAGAAAAATCAGTCTTGAGATATTTCTTGGCCCAGTCTTGACGTTTCAGCTTGTGTGTCTTGTTCAGTGGTGGTCGTCTTTCAGCCTTTCTTACCTTGGCCATGTCTCTGAGTATTGCACACCTTGTGCTTTTGGGCACTCCAGTGATGTTGCAGCTCTGAAATATGGCCAAACTGGTGGCAAGCGGCATCTTGGCAGCTGCACGCTTGACTTTTCTCAGTTCATGGGCAGTTATTTTGCGCCTTGGTTTTTCCACACGCTTCTTGCGACCCTGTTGACTATTTTGAATGAAACGCTTGATTGTTCGATGATCACGCTTCAGAAGCTTTGCAATTTTAAGAGTGCTGCATCCCTCTGCAAGATATCTCACTATTTTTGACTTTTCTGAGCCTGTCAAGTCCTTCTTTTGACCCATTTTGCCAAAGGAAAGGAAGTTGCCTAATAATTATGCACACCTGATATAGGGTGTTGATGTCATTAGACCACACCCCTTCTCATTACAGAGATGCACATCACCTAATATGCTTAATTGGTAGTAGGCTTTCGAGCCTATACAGCTTGGAGTAAGACAACATGCATAAAGAGGATGATGTGGTCAAAATACTCATTTGCCTAATAATTCTGCACTCCCTGTACTAAGAACTGTTTTAGTACTGGTTTGGCTATCTGCTATATGTGGATGGGTGTCTTTTGGTAAGTATGTTTTCATTTACTTAAGACACTCTCAGCTATGGTTTGGCACTTTATGCAAATTATATAAAGTTCTAAATATATGTATTGTACTTATATTTGCCATGAGTCAGGTTCATGCATTTCCTTCTGCAGACTGTCAGTTTCATATTTGGGAATATAAACACTTTAAGAAATGTATTTCTTACCTGGGGTTTAGTCTTTTTCAATTTGACTACTTCTTGCATTTGTGGGTATTAGGCCCGCGGGTGCGTCAAATGTTAGACTTTATTACGTCATTTTTGGCGCGGGAAATTATGTTTTTTGACGCAACTTCGTCATTTCCGGCGTCATACGTGACGTCGAGACCTTTCACACTGCAGCGTCATTAGTGACGCAAGTGTGTCATTTCCGGTAATTTTTGGCGCCAAAAAAGTATACGTTACGTTGTGCGTCATACTTGGCGCCAATTTTTTCTTCATTATTTCAATACCCCATTGTTGTTTGCCTCCTGCTTTCCTTTCAATCAAGAGGCCTATGCTTTTGCATTTTTTCCCATTCCTGAAATTGTCATTTAAGGAAATAGATAATTTTGCTTTATATATTGTTTTTTCTCTTACATTGAGCAAGATGTCCCAATCTGATCCTGCCTCTGAAGTTTCTGCTGGAACATTGCTGCCTGACATGGGTTCTACAAAAGCGAAGTGCATTTGTTGTAAAATTGTAGAAATTATTCCACCAAATGTCATTTGTAATAGTTGTCATGATAAACTTTTACATGCAGATAGTGTTTCTATCAGTAATAGTACATTGCCAGTTGCAGTTCCTTCAACTTCTAATGTGCATGATATACCTGTAAATTTTAAAGAATTTGTTTCTGAATCTATTATGAAGGCTTTGTCTGCATTTCCACCTTCTAATAAACGTAAAAGGTCTTTTAAAACTTCTCATTTAGCTGATGAAATTTCAAATGACCAACAACATAATAATTCATCCTCTTCTGATGAGGATCTATCTGAAACAGAAGATCCTTCCTCAGATATTGACACTGACAAATCTACTTATTTATTTAAAATAGAGTATATGCGTTCTTTATTAAAAGAAGTGTTAATTACTTTGGCTATTGAGGTAACCAGTCCTATTGACGTTCAGTCTAATAAACGTTTAAATGCTGTTTTTAAACCTCCTGTGGTTTCCCCAGGTGTTTTTCCCATTCCTGAAGCTATTTCTGATATGATTTCTAGGGAATGGAATAAGCCAGGTACTTCCTTTATTCCTTCTTCAAGGTTTAAGAGATTGTATCCTTTACCAGCAAAATCTATAGAGTTTTGGGAAAAGATCCCCAAAGTTGATGGGGCTATTTCTACTCTTGCTAAACGTACCACTATTCCTATGGAAGATAGCACTTCCTTTAAGGATCCTTTAGATAGGAAGCTTGAATCTTATCTAAGGAAGGCCTATTTATATTCAGGTCATCTTCTCAGACCTGCTATTTCTTTGGGTGATGTTGCGGCTGCATCAACTTTTTGGTTGGAAAATTTAGCGCAACATGAATTGGATTCTGACATATTACTGCAACATGCTAATCATTTTATTTGTGATGCTATTTTTGATATTATCAAAATTGATGTTAGATCCATGTCTTTAGCTGTATTAGCTAGAAGAGCTTTGTGGCTTAAATCTTGGAATGCTGATATGACATCTAAATCTAGATTACTATCTCTTTCTTTCCAAGGTAATAATTTATTTGGTTCTCAGTTGGATTCTATTATTTCAACTATCACTGGAGGAAAAGGAGTTTTTTTTGCCTCAGGATAAAAAACCTAAGGGTAAATCTAAGGCTTCTAACCGTTTTCGTTCCTTTCGTCAGAATAAGGAACAAAAACTCAATCCTCCTCCCAAGGAATCTGCTTCCAGTTGGAAGCCTTCCTCAAATTGGAACAAATCCAAGCCATTTAGGAAACCAAAGTCTGCCCCTAAGTCCGCATGAAGGTGCGGCCCTCATTCCAGCTCAGCTGGTAGGGGGCAGATTAAGGTTTTTCAAGGATTTTTGGATAAAATCTGTCCAAAATCATTGGATTCAGAGCATTGTCTCTCAAGGGTATCAAATAGGATTCAAAGTAAGACCTCCTGTGAAAAGATTTTTTCTCTCACGCATCCCTGTAAATCCAATAAAAGCTCAGGCTTTTCTGAAGTGTGTTTCAGACCTGGAGTCTTCAGGGGTAATCATGCCAGTTCCTCCTCAGGAACAAGGTTTGGGGTTTTATTCAAACCTATTCATTGTACCAAAGAAAGAAAATTTGTTCAGACCAGTTCTGGATCTGAAAATTTTGAATCGTTATGTAAGAGTACCAACTTTCAAGATGGTGACTATAAGGACTATTCTGCCTTTTGTTCAGTAAGGACATTATATGTCCACAATAGACTTGCAGGATGCATACCTTCATATTCTGATTCATCCAGAACACTATCAGTTTCTGAGATTCTCTTTTCTAGACAAGCATTACCAATTTGTTGCTCTTCCATTTGGCCTAGCAACAGCTCCAAGAATCTTTTCAAAGGTTCTGGGTGCCCTACTATCTGTAATAAGAGAACAGGGTATTGCGGTGTTTCCTTATTTGGACGATATCTTGCTACTAGCTCAGTCTTTACATACTGCAGAATCTCACACGAATCAACTAGTGTTGTTTCTTCGAAAACATGGTTGGAGGATCAATTTACCAAAAAGTTTCTTGATTCCTCAGATAAGGGTCACCTTTTTAGGCTTCCAGATAGATTCAGTGTCCATGACTCTGTCTCTAACAGACAAGAGACGTTTAAAATTGGTCGCAGCATGTCGGCTCCTTCAGTCTCAGTCATTCCCTTCAGTGGCTATGTGCATGGAAGTTTTAGGTCTCATGACTGCAGCACCGGACGCGATCCCCTTTGCTCGTTTTCACATGAGACCTCTACAGCTTTGTATGCTGAATCAATGGTGCAGGGATTATACAAAGATATCACAATTAATATCCTTGAATCCCTATGTACGACACTCTCTGACATGGTGGATAGATCACCATTGTTTGGTTCAAGGGGCTTCTTTTGTTCGCCCAACCTGGACTGTGATCACAACAGATGTGAGTCTTTCAGGTTGGGGAGCTGTTTGGGGGACTCTGACAGCACAAGGGGTTTGGAAATCTCAAGAGGCGAGATTACCAATAAATATTTTAGAACTCCGTGCAATTCTCAGAGCTCTTCAGTTCTGGCCTCTACTAAAGAGAGAACCATTCATTTGTTTTCAGACAGACAATATCACAACTGTGGCTTATGTCAATCATCAGGGTGGGACTCAGTCCCCAAACTATGAAAGAAGTATTTTGGATACTTGCTTGGGTGGAATCCAGCTCCTGTCTAATCTCTGCGGTGCATATCCCAGGTGTAGACAATTGGAAGGCGGATTATCTCAGCCGCCAGACTTTACATCCAGGGGAGTGGTCTCTCCATCCAGATGTGTTTTCTCAGATTGTTCAGATGTGGGGGCTTCCAGAGATAGATCTCATGGCCTCTCATCTAAACAAGAAACTTCCCAGATACCTGTCCAGGTTCAGGGATGTTCAGGCGGAAGCAGTGCATGCACTGACACTTCCTTGGTGTTATCAACCTGCTTACATCTTCCCGCCTCTAGTTCTCCTTCCAAGATCATCATGGAACAGTCTTTTGTGTTGCTGGTGGCTCCAGCATGGCCACACAGGTTTTGGTATGCAGATCTGGTTCGGATGTCCAGTTGCCCGCCTTGGCCACTTCCATTAAGGCCGGACCTACTATTTCAAGGTCCGTTTTTCCATCAGGATCTCAAATCATTAAATTTGAAGGTATGGAAATTGAACGCTTAGTTCTAAGTCATAGAGGTTTCTCTGATTCAGTGATTAATACTATGTTACAAGCTCGTAAATCTGTCTCTAGAAAGATTTATTATAGAGTTTGGAAGACTTACATTTCATGGTGTTCTTCTCATAAATTCTCCTGGCATTCTTTTAGAATTCCTAGAATTTTGCAGTTTCTTCAGGATGGTTTGGATAAGGGTTTGTCTGCAAGTTCCTTGAAAGGACAAATTTCCGCTCTTTCTGTTTTATTTCACAGAAAGATTGCTATACTTCCTGATATACACGGTTTTGTACAGGCTTTAGTTCGTATTAAGCCTGTCAATAAGTCAATTTCTCCTCCTTGGAGTCTTAATTTGGTTCTGAGGGCTTTACAGGCTCCTCCATTTGAACCTATGCATTCTTTGGACATTAAATTACTTTCTTGGAAAGTGTTGTTCCTTTTGGCTGTCTCTTCTGCTAGAAGAGTTTCTGAGCTATCTGCTCTTTCTTGTGTGTCTCCTTTTTTGATTTTTCATCAGGATAAGGCAGTTTTGCGGACTTCTTTTCAATTTTTACCTAAGGTTGTGAATTCTAACAACATTAGTAGAGAAATTGTTGTCCCTTCTTTATGTCCTAATCCTAAGAATTCTTTGGAGAGATCCTTACATTCTTTGGATGTGGTAAGAGCTTTGAAATATTATGTGGAAGCTACTAAAAATTTCAGAAAGACTTCTAGTCTATTTGTTTTATTTTCTGGTCCTAGGAAAGGTCAGAAAGCTTCTGCCATTTCCTTTGCTTCTTGGTTGAAACTTTTGATTCATCAAGCTTATTTGGAGTCGGGTCAAACCCCGCCTCAGAGAATTACAGCTCATTCTACTAGATCAGTCTCCACTTCATGGGCTTTTAAGAATGAAGCTTCAGTTGATCAGATTTGCAAAGCAGCCACTTGGTCCTCTTTGCATACATTTACTAAATTCTACCATTTTGATGTATTTGCTTCTTCGGAAGCAGTTTTTGGTAGAAAAGTTCTTCAGGCAGCTGTTTCAGTTTGATTCTTCTGCTTTTTGATTTAAGTTTTTTTCTTTCAAAAGTGAAAATAAACTTATTTTTGGGTTGTGGATTATTTTCTCAGCGGAATATGGCTGTTTTTGTTTTATTCCCTCCCTCTCTAGTGACTCTTGAGTGGAAGACTCCACATCTTGGGTATTGATATCCCATATGTCACTTGCTCATGGACTCTTGCCAATTACATGAAAGAAAACATAATTTATGTAAGAATTTACCTGATAAATTCATTTCTTTCATATTGGCAGGAGTCCATGAGGCCCATCCTTTTTATGGTGGTTATGATTTTTTGTATAAAGCACAATTATTTCCAAATTTCCTTTGTTGATGCTCTCTACTCCTTTCTTTATCACCCCACTGCTTGGCTATTCGTTAAACTGAATTGTGGGTGTGGTGAGGTGTGTATTTATAGGCATTTTGGGCTTTGGGAAACTTTGCCCCTCCTGGTAGGATTGTATATCCCATATGTCACTAGCTCATGGACTCTTGCCGATATGAAAGAAATGAATTTATCAGGTAAATTCTTACATAAATTGTTTTTTGTTTTTTTATAAAAAATGCAAATATAACGTTTTTTGAGGGACTTTAAGGGGTCATTGTGGCTTGTTTAAGGGTTATTAACCCACATGGCTAGTTTTAGAAACACTCTGTTGTGTTTCTTTTAGGCCCCATAACATTGAGTGAGGTGGGAGGGGCCTAATTTCAGGCCTCAGTTGCGCAGTTTCTTTTCCTCAGAGACATCTAGCTGCTTCTCCAGAGGTTCCTACTGTGCTTGAGGGCTGAAAAGTTCCTAAAGGGCAGGTAGGCGCCACAGCAGAGCTGTGGCAAGGTGCTGAACGTTTTTTTACCGTTTTTTGACGTTTTGTCAATCCGGTTTTTACATTAAGGGGTTAATTGTTTATTTGCATAGCTGTGCAAAGTTACTAGGCTTTATGATGCTACTGTAAAAATTTTGTTGAGTTTACTGCTTTTTTACACTGTTTTGCAGAGTTTGTGCAGCTTTTTTTCTCTTAAAGGCACAGTACCGTTTTTTTCTAAGTGTTATTTGCTTTGATTAAAGTGTTTTCCAAGCTTGCTTGTTACATTACTTGCCTGTTTGAACAAGGGTTTTCCTTGGTGTCAGACATGTTAATGTGTTTAGAAGCCATTGTTGAACCCCCTCTTAGAATGTGTCCCACTTGCACTATGTCTATAAATTATAAAGAGCATATTTTAGCACTTAAACATATTGCAATAGATGATTTTCAGACAGAAGGAAATGAGGGTTTAACATCTAGCTCTCCCCAAGTGTCACAACCAGTAACGCCCGCACAAGTGACGCCTAGTACCTCTAGTGCGTTGAATTCATTTACTTTACAAGACATGGCCACAGTTATGAATACAACCCTCACAGAGGTTTTATCCAAACTGCCTGGTTTACAAGGAAAGCGTGACAGCTCTGGGTTAAGAACAAATGCTGAGCCGTCTGACGCTTTAGTAGCCGTATCCGATATACCCTCACAATGTTCTGAAATAGAGGTAAAGGATTTGTTAACTGAGGGAGAAATTTCTGATTCAGGAAAGACTCTCCCTCAGACAGATTCTGATATGACGGCCTTTAAATTTAAGCTTGAACACCTCCGCTTATTGCTCAGGGAGGTATTAGCGACTCTAGATGATTGTGACCCTATAGTGGTCCCAGAGAAATTGTGTAAAATGGACAAATACTTAGAGGTTCCTGTTTACACTGATGTTTTTCCAGTCCCTGAGAGGATTGTGAATATTGTTACTAAGGAGTGGGATAGACCAGGTATTCCGTTCGCTCCCCCTCCTGTTTTTAAGAAAATGTTTCCCATATCTGACACCATGCGGGACTCGTGGCAGACAGTTCCTAAGGTGGAGGGAGCCATTTCTATTCTGGCTAAGCGTACAACTATACCTATCGAAGACAGTTTTGCTTTCAAAGATCCTATGGATAACAAATTAGAGGGTCTCCTGAAGAAAATTTTTGTTCATCAAGGTTTTCTTCTCCAACCTATTGCGTGCATTGTTCCTGTAACTACTGCAGCTGCTTTCTGGTTCAAGGCTCTAGAAGACGCTCTTCAAATGGAGACTCCATTAGAGGATATTATGGAGAGAATTAAGGCCCTTAAGTTGGCTAATTCTTTCATTACAGATGCCGCTTTCCAACTGGCTAAATTAGCGGCAAAGAATTCAGGTTTTGCCATTTTAGCACGCAGTGCGTTATGGCTTAAGTCCTGGTCTGCTGATGTGTCATCAAAATCTAAACTTTTGAACATCCCTTTCAAAGGAAAGACCCTATTCGGGCCTGAACTGAAAGAGATTATTTCGGACATCACTGGAGGGAAAGGCCATGCCCTCCCTCAGGATAAAACAAATAAAATGAGGACCAAACAAAATAATTTTCGTTCCTTTCGGGACTTCAAGGGTGGTCCCGCTTCAGCTTCCCCTGCTGCAAAGCAAGAGGGGAATTTTGCCCAATCCAAGTCAGTCTGGAGACCTAACAAGGCTTAGAACAAGGGTAAACAGGCCAAGAAGCCTGCAGCTGCCTCTAAGACAGCATGAAGGGGTAGCCCCCAATCCGGGAACGGATCTAGTAGGGGGCAGACTCTCTCTCTTCGCTCAGGCTTGGGCAAGAGATGTTCACGATTCCTGGGCTTTAGAAATTGTGTCCCAGGGATATCTTCTGGACTTCAAAGACTCTCCCCCCCAAGGGGGAGATTTCACATTTCTAAATTGTCTACAAACCAGACAAAGAGAGAGGCGTTCTTACGCTGTGTAGAAGACCTACATAACATGGGAGTAATCCGCCCAGTTCCAAAAGCGGAACAAGGGCTAGGGTTTTACTCAAACCTGTTTGTGGTTCCCAAAAAAAAGAGGGAACTTTCAGACCAATCTTGGATCTCAAAATTCTAAACAAATTCCTCAGAGTACCATCATTCAAGATGGAGACTATTCGGACTATTCTACCGTTGATCCAGGAGGGTCAATATATGACTACCGTGGACTTAAAGGATGCGTATCTAAACATCTCTATTCACAGAGATCATCATCAATTCCTCAGATTCGCCTTTCTGAACAGGCATTACCAGTTCGTGGCCCTTCCCTTCGGGTTGGCCACGGCTCCCAGAATTTTCACAAAGGTGCTAGGGTCCCATTTGGCGATTCTAAGACCGCGGGGCATAGCAGTGGCGCCTTATCTAGACGACATCTTGATTCAGGCGTCGACTTTCCAGCTAGCCAAGTCTCACACGGACATCGTGTTGGCTTTTCTGAGATCTCACGGGTGGAAGGTGAACATAAAAAAAGAGTTCTCTCCTCCCTCTCACAAGAGTTTCCTTCCTAGGTACTCTGATAGACTCGGTAGAAATGAAAATATTTCTGACGGAGGTCAGAAAATCAAAACTCTTAACCACTTGCCAAGCTCTTCATTCCATTCCTCAGCCATCAGTGGCTCAGTGTATGGAGGTAATCGGACTCATGGTAGCGGCAATGGACATAGTTCCTTTTGCCCGTCTACACCTCAGACCACTGCTACTATGCATGCTCAAACAGTGGAATGGGGATTATGCAGAGATATCTCCTCAACTGCATCTGGACCAGGAGACCAGAGATTCTCTTCTCTGGTGGTTGTCTCAGGACCACCTGTCTCAGGGAATGTGTTTCCGCAGGCCAGAGTGGCTCATAGTAACGACAGATGCCAGCCTGCTAGGCTGGGGTGCAGTCTGGAACTTCCTGAAAGCACAGGGCATATGGTCTCGGGAGGAAACTCTCCTCCCGATAAACATTCTAGAACTGAGAGCGATATTCAATGCGCTCCAGGCGTGGCCTCAGCTAGCTGCGGCCAAATTCATCAGATTTCAGTCGGACAACATCACGACTGTAGCTTATATCAATCATCAAGGAGGAACACAGAGTTCTCTAGCGGTGATGGAGGTAACCAAAATAATCCGATGGGCGGAGGATCACTCTTGCCATCTCTCAGCAATCCATATTCCAGGTGTAGAGAACTTGGAGGCGGATTTCCCAAGTCGTCAGACTTTTCATCCGGGGGAGTGGGAGCTCCATCCGGAGGTATTTGCCCAGCTGACTCAGCTATGGGGCACACCAGAATTGGATCTGATGGCGTCCCATCAGAATGCCAAAGTTTCTTGTTACGGGTCCAGGTCCCGGGATCCCCAGGCGGTACTGATAGATGCTCTAGCAGTGCCTTGGTCCTTCAATCTGGCTTATGTATTTCCACCGTTTCCTCTCCTCCCACGTCTGGTTGCCAGAATCAAGCAGGAGAGAGCTTCGGTGATTCTGATAGCACCTGTGTGGCCACGCAGGACTTGGTATGCAGACCTAGTGGACATGTCATCGTTCCATCGTGGACTCTGCCAATGAGACAGGATCTTCTAATCCATGGTCCATTCACACATCCAAATCTATTTTTTCTGATTCAAGCTAGAAACCCTGTCACCAGGAAGATTTATCATAAGATTTGGCGCAAATATTTTTATTGGTGTGAATCCAAGGGTTACTCATGGAGTAAGATTAGGATTCCTAGAATATTGTCTTTTCTCCAAGAAGGATTGGAGAACGGATTATCAGCTAGTTCCTTTAAAAGGACAAATATCTGCTTTGTCTATTCTTTTACACAAACGTCTGGCAGATGCCCCAGACATTCAAGCATGTAGTCAGGCCTTGGTCAGGATCAAGCCTGTATTTAAACCTGTTGCTCCACCATGGAGCCTAAACTTAGTTCTTAAAGTTCTTCAAGGGGTTCCGTTTGAACCTATGCATTCCATAGAGATTCCATATTAAGCTTCTATCTTGGAAAGTTCTTGTTACGGTACCAACAGGATACCAAGGGTTAACACCAGGGAACAAAGTCCTGAATATGGGATCAGCAACTCACAACCCAGCCAGTTTTCAGGTTTAAAACAGAATGTCTTTATTAAGGGCCATATGCCCAGTATATATGCAGGTCTAACCCCAGATGGGGGGTTGAAAGAATGTTGTACATTAGATGGAGGGAACACGCCCTTTGACATGATACAATAGAATACCTTGCTCAAGCTGATAACAACTTAAACACAAGACACACACTTGGCTTTTCTTATCACTGAGGCGTCTGTTCTCTAGATGTGATTGAACAATGGAATGTTTATCACTTAAACGTAATTATAGCACACAATAGCTGAGGCCAGCAAACCTGTCTTTTAGAAAACAGCTTCTCAAAGCTACACAAGGTCAATTCTTTTAGTTCTGACCACAGGGTCTTTCACATAGCTCCCCCCTTGTGGAACACTCCGGCAAACCCGGCTTGACCCTTTGGCGGGTCAACTTGGAGATGACCGGACTAGGAGGTGGTAGGCATGTCAGTTTGCCGGGACAATCTATCTGTATTCCCGTTATGAGAGAGAATTCCTGTCCATACAAACAAGGGTTCAACTTCCTCAGTGCCCAGACTAGGGCTAAACAGTCCTTCAAAATCCCATCAGCTTCTTTACGAGTTTTTTTTGTACCTGCTCTTTATAGGTATCCACAATCCCTTCATACAGACATAGGGTGCCCTTGAGTTGCTGCACCTCACTATGAGCCAGCGTCAGCTTCTCCTCCAGTGTCACTAAGTTTGTCTTTAATGTTTCATGTTCCACTCTCAAGCTGGTGTTTTCTGCAGTCTGTCGGTGCAGCTTGTCTAGCAGAGATTCCTGTTCTAAATGTGCTTTTTCCTCTGCACTCCTCTTCTCTCCCGCTAGCACAGTTACATAATTATTTAACGTGACCATTTCATCCTCTACGTGACTCTTCTCCTTCATCAGCGCATTGTAACGGGACTTCCACGTATCAATAGCGGATAGAGATTTACTGAGCTCAGCGTCCTGGGGCTTAGCAGCAGGTGGGTCAGTCTCTGCTGCACGGATCTGGGCACGGGTAGTCACAGGGTTAACATCAGCGGGACCCATGGGAGCATAGGCAGAAACAAGGGGGGCCAAGTTATTTCCAAGGAGAACATCAGCAGGTAAGTCCTTCATGACCCCCACATTCACAGGTCTAGCGCCCCCTCCCCAATCCAAATGTACCTGGGCAACAGGTAGGCGGAACACAGTGCCCCCTGCTACCCTCACAGCCACAGTGTCTCCAGTGTGCTGTTTCTCAGACACCAAGTTCTTTTGAAGCAAGGTCATGGTAGCACCAGTATCCCGTAGACCACTGACCTCCTTCCCATTCACTTTAACCAGTTGCCGGTTATTCCGGTGGGCAGCTTGCACGGGGTCTGCTTCATGTAGGCTGCCCCAGCATTCTTGCGCCTCTACGTAGCGGGCCGCAAGCTGAGGATTACGTGGGATTCCGCCGGCGGGTCTTCTCCAGGACTGTGCTTGGTTCGCTGCGTTTAGGGGACACTCTGGTCTTTTGTGCCCTAGTTGCTTACATCCAAAGCACCGAATAGGTTGTGAGTAGCCCCGCTAATTGAACCGGGCTCTCTGAGGGTAGTTTGTGGCCGAAGGCCGTGTGGTATAGCGGTGCGCCGGGGGTTGGTAACTGGCAGCTGCTGGGGTGACTGGGGGTCTGTACTCCACTCTAGCAAGGGGCGTAGTGGTAGCAGTATCCAGTTTGCGGGCATCCGTATACTCATCTACCAGGCGAGCAGCTTCATGTAGGGTGGAGGGTTTACGGTCCCTAACCCACTCTCTAACTCCTGCTGATAACTTGTCAAAGCAATGTTCCAACAGGAATAGCTGCAGCACCTCTTCCCCAGACACGGCTTGGCACCCCGCCATCCAGTGAGATGCTGTGCGGTGCACCTTTCATGCCCACTCAACGTAGGAATCGCCAGCCAATTTAACAGTGTCTCTGAACCGCCCCCGGTATGCCTCCGGTGTAACCGCATACCTGGAGAGCAGAGCCTCTTTTACAGTATTATAATCCCCGACTTCCTCATCTGGAATGGCCCGAAAAGCCTCACTGGCCCGGCCGGATAATTTTCCGGATAATATCGTGACCCAGTCCTCTGCGGGTACCTTGTGTAGTGCACATTGCCTCTCAAAATCCGCAAGGTACCCATCAATCTCTCCTCCTGTTTCCAGGAAGTTTTTAAAAGCTGCAAAATTTACTTTTCCCTTTTCCACTGGGGTTGCTGTGACTTGGGCTGCTGCAGCCCTGCTTTGGCGAAGTAGGTTGGCCTCCACAGCTGCTATGACCCGGTCGATAATTTCCGCAGATGGGTTGGGGCCATAATGCCAGTCTTATTTTAACCGCCCGATCAAAGCTTGCTTCTTCATGGGTTCTGTCTGCTATGCTGGGCCCATTGGTTCCTTCTGTCCCTGGTACTCTTTCCATCTTAGTCAGTATTGTAATAATCCCCCTCTTCCTGAGGTTACTGCCTTGTGTAGTTGCTCTTCTGGGCGATGAGGTTCATTCCGTCGCTTGCCACCAATTGTTACCGTACCAACAGGATATCAAGGGTTAACACCAGGGAACAAAGTCCTGAATATGGGATCAGCAACTCACAACCCAGCCAGTTTTCAGGTTTAAAACAGAATGTCTTTATTAAGGGCCATATGCCCAGTATATATACAGGTCTAACCCCAGATGGGGGGTTGAAAGAATGTTGTACATTAGATGGAGGGAACACGCCCTTTGACATGATACAATAGAATACCTTGCTCAAGCTGATAACAACTTAAACACAAGACACACACTTGGCTTTTCTTATCACTGAGGCATCTGCTCTCTAGATGTGATTGAACAATGGAATGTTTATCACTTAAACGTAATTATAGCACACAATAGCTGAGGCCAGCAAACCTGTCTTTTAGAAAACAACTTCTCAAAGCTACACAAGGTCAATTCTTTTAGTTCTGACCACAGGGTCTGTCACAGTTCTGTTTTTAGTAGCTATCTCTTCAGCTCGAAGAGTTTCTGAGTTATCTGCTTTACAGTGTGACTCACCTTACCTTATTTTCCATGCAGATAAGGTGGTTTTGCGTACCAAACCTGGGTTTCTTCCTAAGGTTGTTTTCAATAGGAATATCAATCAGGAGATTGTTGTTCCTTCACTGTATCCTAATCCTTCATCAAAGAAGGAACGTCTGTTGCACAATCTTGATGTGGTTCGTGCTTTAAAGTTCTACTTACAAGCAACTAAAGATTTCCGTCAAACATCTACATTGTTGTTTATTCTGGTAAACGGAGAGAGGTCAAAAGGCTACGGCTACCTCTCTTTCCTTTTGGCTGAAAAGCATCATCCGTTTGGCTTATGAGACTGCTGGCCAGCAGCCTCCTGAAAGAATTACTGCTCATTTTACTAGAGCAGTGGCTTCCACATGGGCTTTTAAAAATGAGGCTTCTGTTGAACAGATTTGTAAGGCGGAGACTTGGTCTTCGCTTCATACTGTTTGCAAATTTTACAAATTCAATACTTTTGCTTCTTCGGAGGCTATTTTTGTGAGATAGGTTCTTCAAGCAGTGGTGCCTTGCGTTTAAGGTACCTGTCTTGTCCCTCCCTTCATCCGTGTCCTAAAGCTTTAGTATTGGTATCCCACAAGTATGGATGAATCCGTGGACTTGATACATCTTACAAGAGAAAACATAATTTATGCTTACCTGATAAATTTATTTCTCTTGTGATGTATCAAGTCCACGGCCCGCCCTGTTTATTTAAGACAGGCAATATATTTTTATTTAAAAAACTTCAGTCACCACTGCACCCTATAGTTTCTCCTTTTTCTTCCTAGCCTTCGGTCGAATGACTGGGGGGTGGAGCTAAGAGAGGAGCTATGTAGACAGCTCTGCTGTGGGTGCTCTCTTTGCCTCTTCCTGTAGGGAAGGAGAATATCCCACAAGTATGGATGAATTCGTGGACTCGATACATCACAAGAGAAATAAATTTCATGTAATTAGCAAGAGTCCATGAGCTAGTGACGTATGGGATATACATTCCTACCAGGAGGGGCAAAGTTTCCCAAACCTCAAAATGCCTATAAATACACCCCTCACCACACCCACAATTCAGTTTTACAAACTTTGCCTCCGATGGAGGTGGTGAAGTAAGTTTGTGCTAGATTCTACGTTGATATGCGCTCCGCAGCAAGTTGGAGCCCGGTTTTCCTCTCAGCGTGCAGTGAATGTCAGAGGGATGTGAGGAGAGTATTGCCTATTTGAATGCAGTGATCTCCTTCTACGGGGTCTATTTCATAGGTTCTCTGTTATCGGTCGTAGAGATTCATCTCTTACCTCCCTTTTCATATCGACGATATACTCTTATATATACCATTACCTCTGCTGATTCTCGTTTCAGTACTGGTTTGGCTTTCTACAAACATGTAGATGAGTGTCCTGGGGTAAGTAAATCTTATTTTCTGTGACACTCTAAGCTATGGTTGGGCACTTTGTTTATAAAGTTCTAAATATATGTATTCAAACATTTATTTGCCTTGACTCAGAATGTTCAACTTTCCTTATTTTCAGACAGTCAGTTTCATATTTGGGATAATGCATTTGATTTAATCATTTTTTCTTACCTTCAAAAATTTGACTTTTTTCCCTGTGGGCTGTTAGGCTCGCGGGGGCTGAAAATGCTTCATTTTATTGCGTCATTCTTGGCGCGGATTTTTTTGGCGCAAAATTTTTTTTCCGTTTCCGGCGTCATACGTGTCGCCGGAAGTTGCGTAATTTTTTGACGTTATTTTGCGCCAAAAATGTCGGCGTTCCGGATGTGGCGTCATTTTGGCGCCAAAAAGCATTTAGGCGCCAAATAATGTGGGCGTCTTATTGGCGCTAAAAAATATGGGCGTCGCTTTTTGTCTCCACATTATTTAAGTCTCATTTTTCATTGCTTCTGGTTGCTAGAAGCTTGTTTTTTGGCATTTTTTCCCATTCCTGAAACTGTCATTTAAGGAATTTGATCAATTTTGCTTTATATGTTGTTGTTTTTTCTCTTACATATTGCAAGATGTCTCACGTTGCATCTGAGTCAGAAGATACTACAGGAAAATCGCTGTCTAGTGCTGGATCTACCAAAGCTAAGTGTATCTGCTGTAAACTTTTGGTAGCTATTCCTCCAGCTGTTGTTTGTATTGATTGTCATGACAAACTTGTTAAAGTAGATAATATTTCCTTTAGTAAAGTACCATTGCCTGTTGCAGTTCCTTCAACATCTAAGGTGCAGAATGTTCCTGATAACATAAGAGATTTTGTTTCTGAATCCATAAAGAAGGCTATGTCTGTTATTTCTCCTTCTAGTAAACGTAAAAAATCTTTTAAAACTTCTCTCCCTACAGATGAATTTTTAAATGAACATCATCATTCTGATTCTGATAACTCTTCTGGTTCAGAGGATTCTGTCTCAGAGGTTGATGCTGATAAATCTTCATATTTATTTAAAATGGAATTTATTCGTTCTTTACTTAAAGAAGTTCTAATTGCTTTAGAAATAGAGGATTCTGGTCCTCTTGATACTAATTCTAAACGTTTGGATAAGGTATTTAAATCTTCTGTGGTTATTCCAGAAGTTTTTCCTGTTCCTAATGCTATTTCTGCAGTAATTTCCAAAGAATGGGATAAATTGGGTAATTCATTTACTCCCTCTAAACGTTTTAAGCAATTATATCCTGTGCCGTCTGACAGATTAGATTTTTGGGACAAAATCCCTAAAGTTGATGGGGCTATTTCTACCCTTGCTAAACGTACTACTATTCCTACGTCAGATGGTACTTCGTTTAAGGATCCTTTAGATAGGAAAATTGAGTCCTTTCTAAGAAAAGCTTATCTGTGTTCAGGTAATCTTCTTAGACCTGCTATATCTTTGGCTGATGTTGCTGCAGCTTCAACTTTTTGGTTGGAAACCTTAGCGCAACAAGTAACACATCATGATTCTCATGATATTATTCTTCTTCTTCAGCATGCTAATAATTTTATCTGTGATGCCATCTTTGATATTATCAGAGTTGATGTCAGGTTTATGTCTCTAGCTATTTTAGCTAGAAGAGCTTTATGGCTTAAGACTTGGAATGCTGATATGGCTTCTAAATCAACTCTACTTTCCATTTCTTTCCAGGGTAACAAATTATTTGGTTCTCAGTTGGATTCTATTATTTCAACTGTTACTGGTGGGAAAGGAACTTTTTTACCACAGGATAAAAAATCTAAGGGTAAAAACAGAGCTAATAATCGTTTTCGTTCCTTTCGTTTCAACAAAGAACAAAAACCTGATCCTTCATCCTCAGGAGCAGTTTCAGTTTGGAAACCATCTCCAATCTGGAATAAATCCAAGCCAGCCAGAAAGGCAAAGCCTGCTTCTAAGTCCACATGAAGGTGCGGCCCTCATTCCAGCTCAGCTGGTAGGGGGCAGGTTACGTTTTTTCAAAGAAATTTGGATCTAAAAATATTGAATCGTTATGTAAGGATACCAACGTTCAAGATGGTAACTGTAAGGACTATCTTGCCTTTTGTTCAGCAAGGGAATTATATGTCCACAATAGATTTACAGGATGCATATCTGCATATTCCGATTCATCCAGATCATTATCAGTTCCTGAGATTCTCTTTTCTGGACAAGCATTACAAGTTTGTGGCTCTGCCGTTTGGCCTAGCTACAGCTCCAAGAATTTTTACAAAGGTTCTCGGTGCCCTTCTGTCTGTAATCAGAGAACAGGGTATTGTGGTATTTCCTTATTTGGACGATATCTTGGTACTTGCTCAGTCTTTACATTTAGCAGAATCTCATACGAATCGACTTGTGTTGTTTCTTCAAGATCATGGTTGGAGGATCAATTTACCAAAAAGTTCATTGATTCCTCAGACAAGGGTAACCTTTCTGGGTTTCCAGATGGATTCAGTGTCCATGACTCTGTCTTTAACAGACAAGAGACGTCTAAAATTGATTGCAGCTTGTCGAAACCTTCAGTCACAATCATTCCCTTCGGTAGCTTTATGCATGGAAATTCTAGGTCTTATGACTGCAGCATCGGACGCGATCCCCTTTGCTCGTTTTCACATGCGACCTCTTCAGCTCTGTATGCTGAATCAATGGTGCAAGGATTACACAAAGATATCTCAATTAATATCTTTAAAACCGATTGTTCGACACTCTCTAACATGGTGGACAGATCACCATCGTTTAATTCAGGGGGCTTCTTTTGTGCTTCCGACCTGGACTGTAATTTCAACAGATGCAAGTCTCACAAGTTGGGGAGCTGTGTGGGGATCTCTGACGGCACATGGAGTTTGGGAATCTCAGGAGGTGAGATTACCGATCAATATTTTGGAACTCCGTGCAATTTTCAGAGCTCTTCAGTTTTGGCCTCTTCTGAAGAGAGAATCGTTCATTTGTTTTCAGACAGTCAATGTCACAACTGTGGCATACATCAATCATCAAGGAGGGACTCACAGTCCTCTGGCTATGAAAGAAGTATCTCGAATTTTGATTTGGGCGGAATCCAGCTCCTGTCTAATCTCTGCGGTTCATATCCCAGGTATAGACAATTGGGAAGCGGATTATCTCAGTCGCCAAACGTTGCATCCGGGCGAATGGTCTCTTCACCCAGAGGTATTTCTTCAGATTGTTCAAATGTGGGAACTTCCAGAGATAGATCTGATGGCGTCCCATCTAAACAAGAAACTTCCCAGGTATCTGTCCAGATCCCGGGATCCTCAGGCGGGTTCAGTGGATGCATTATCACTTCCTTGGAAGTATCATCCTGCCTATATCTTTCCGCCTCTAGTTCTTCTTCCAAGAGTAATCTCCAAGATTCTGAAGGAATGCTCGTTTGTTCTGCTGGTAGCTCCGGCATGGCCTCACAGGTTTTGGTATGCGGATCTTGTCCGGATGGCCTCTTGCCAACCGTGGACTCTTCCGTTAAGACCAGACCTTCTGTCACAAGGTCCTTTTTTCCATCAGGATCTGAAATCCTTAAATTTAAAGGTATGGAGATTGAACGCTTGATTCTTGGTCAAAGAGGTTTCTCTGACTCTGTGATTAATACTATGTTACAGGCTCGTAAATCTGTATCTAGAGAGATATATTATAGAGTCTGGAAGACTTATATTTCTTGGTGTCTTTCTCATCATTTTTCTTGGCATTCTTTTAGAATACCGAGAGTATTACAGTTTCTTCAGGATGGTTTAGATAAGGGTTTGTCTGCAAGTTCCTTGAAAGGACAAATCTCTGCTCTTTCTGTTCTTTTTCACAGAAAGATTGCTATTCTTCCTGATATTCATTGTTTTGTACAAGCTTTGGTTCGTATAAAGCCTGTCATTAAGTCAATTTCTCCTCCTTGGAGTTTGAATTTGGTTCTGGGGGCGCTTCAAGCTCCTCCATTTGAACCTATGCATTCATTGGACATTAAATTACTTTCTTGGAAAGTTTTGTTCCTTTTGGCCATCTCTTCTGCCAGAAGAGTTTCTGAATTATCTGCTCTTTCTTGTGAGTCTCCTTTTCTGATTTTTCATCAGGATAAGGCGGTGTTGCGAACTTCTTTTGAATTTTTACCTAAAGTTGTGAATTCCAACAACATTAGTAGAGAAATTGTGGTTCCTTCATTATGTCCTAATCCTAAGAATTCTAAGGAGAAATCGTTGCATTCTTTGGATGTTGTTAGAGCTTTGAAATATTATGTTGAAGCTACTAAATCTTTCCGAAAGACTTCTAGTCTATTTGTTATCTTTTCCGGTTCTAGAAAAGGCCAGAAAGCTTCTGCCATTTCTTTGGCATCTTGGTTGAAATCTTTAATTCATCTTGCCTATGTTGAGTCGGGTAAAACTCCGCCTCAGAAAATTACAGCTCATTCTACTAGGTCAGTTTCTACTTCCTGGGCGTTTAGGAATGATGCTTCGGTTGATCAGATTTGCAAAGCAGCAACTTGGTCCTCTTTGCATACTTTTACTAAATTCTACCATTTTGATGTATTTTCTTCTTCTGAAGCAGTTTTTGGTAGAAAAGTACTTCAGGCAGCGGTTTCAGTTTGAATCTTCTGCTTCTGTTTTTCATTAAACTTTATTTTGGGTGTGGATTATTTTCAGCAGGAATTGGCTGTCTTTATTTTGTCCCTCCCTCTCTAGTGACTCTTGTGTGGAAAGATCCACATCTTGGGTAGTCATTATCCCATACGTCACTAGCTCATGGACTCTTGCTAATTACATGAAAGAAAACATAATTTATGTAAGAACTTACCTGATAAATTCATTTCTTTCATATTAGCAAGAGTCCATGAGGCCCGCCCTTTTTTTGTGGTGGTTATGATTTTGTATAAAGCACAATTATTCCAATTCCTTATTTTATATGCTTTCGCACTTTTTTATCACCCCACTTCTTGGCTATTCGTTAAACTGAATTGTGGGTGTGGTGAGGGGTGTATTTATAGGCATTTTGAGGTTTGGGAAACTTTGCCCCTCCTGGTAGGAATGTATATCCCATACGTCACTAGCTCATGGACTCTTGCTAATATGAAAGAAATGAATTTATCAGGTAAGTTCTTACATAAATTATGTTTTATCAGGTAAGCATAAATTATGTATTAAGTACCATTTTGAATCTTTTTGCTAAAGATATATATATATATTTCTTTCATGTAATTAACAAGAGTCCATGAGCTAGTGACGTATGGGATATACATTCCTACCAGGAGGGGCAAAGTTTCCCAAACCTTAAAATGCCTATAAATACACCCCTCACCACACCCACAAATCAGTTTTACAAACTTTGCCTCCAAGGGAGGTGGTGAAGTAAGTTTGTGCTAGATTCTACGTTGATATGCGCTCCGCAGCAAGTTGGAGCCCGGTTTTCCTCTCAGCGTGCAGTGAATGTCAGAGGGATGTGAAGAGAGTATTGCCTATTGAATGCAGTGATCTCCTTCTACGGGGTCTATTTCATAAGGTTCTCTGTTATCGGTCGTAGAGATTCATCTCTTACCTCCCTTTTCAGATCGACGATATACTCTTATATTTACCATTTCCTCTACTGATTCTCGTTTCAGTACTGGTTTGGCTTTCTACAAACATGTAGATGAGTGTCCTGGGGTAAGTAAGTCTTATTTTCTGTGACACTCTAAGCTATGGTTGGGCACTTTATTTATAAAGTTCTAAATATATGTATTCAAACATTTATTTGCCTTGACTCAGAATGTTCAACTTTCCTTATTTCCAGACAGTCAGTTTCATATTTGGGATTATGCATTGAATTATCATATTTTTTCTTACCTCAAAAATTTGACTTTTTTCCCTGTGGGCTGTTAGGCTCGCGGGGGCTGAAAATGCTTCATTTTATTGCGTCATTCTTGGCGCTGACTTTTTTGGCGCAAAAATTATTTTCCGTTTCCGGCGTCATACGTGTCGCCGGAAGTTGCGTCATTTTTTGACGTTATTTTGCGTCAAAGATGTCGGCGTTCCGGATGTGGCGTCATTTTTGGCGCCAAAAGCATTTAGGCGCCAAATAATGTGGGCGTCTTTTTTGGCGCTAAAAAATATGGGCGTCATTTTTGTCTCCACATTATTTAAGTCTCATTATTTATTGCTTCTGGTTGCTAGAAGCTTGTTCACTGGCATTTTTTTCCCATTCCTGAAACTGTCATTTAAGGAATTTGATCAATTTTGCTTTATATGTTGTTTTTTTCTTTTACATATTGCAAGATGTTCCACGTTGCAACTGAGTCAGAAGATACTACAGGAAAATCACTGCACAGTGCTGGAGCTACCAAGCTAAGTCTGCTATAAACTTTTGGTATCTGTTTTCTCCAGCTGTTATTTGTATTGCATGTCATGTCAAACTTATTAATGCAGATAAAATTTCCTTTAGTACTGTTACATTACCTGTTGCTGTCCGTCAACATCTAATTTTCAGAGTGTTCCTGATAACATAAGAGATTTTATTTTTTAAATCCATTAAGAAGGCTATGTCTGTTATTTCTCCTTCTAGTATACATAAAAGTCTTTTAAAACTTCTCTTTTTTTCAGATGAATTTTTAAATGAACATCATCATTCTGATACTGATAATGGTTCTTCTGGTTCAGAGGTTTCTGTCTCAGAGGTTGATGCTGTTAAATCTTTGTATTTGTTCAAGATGGAATTTATTCGTTCTTTTCTTAAAGAAGTGTTATTTGCATTAGAAATAGAGGATTCTGGTCCTCTTGATACTATGTAAACGTTTAAATAAGGTTTTTAAATCTCCTGTAGTTATTCCAGAAGTGTTTTATCTCCCTGATGCTATTTCTGTAGTAATTTCCAGGGAATGGAATAATTTGGGTAATTTATTTACTCCTTCTAGACGTTTAAGCAAATTATATCCTGTGCCATCTGACAGATTAGAGTTTTTTGGGACAAAAATCCCTAAGGTTATGGGGCTGTCTCTACTCCTGCTAATGTACTACTATTCCTATGGCAGATAGTACTTCATATAAGGATCCTTTAGATAGGAAAATTGAATCTTTTCTAAAAAAAGCTTACTTATGTTCAGGTAATCTTCTTAGACCTGCTATATTTTTAGCGGATGTTGCTGCAGCTTCAACTTTTTTGGTTAGAAGCTTTAGCGCAACAAGTAACAGATCATAATTTTATAGCATTATTATTATTCTATAACATGCTAATAATTTTATTGGTGATACCATCTTTTGATATCATTAGAGTTGATGTCAGGTATATGTCTCTAGCTATTTTAGCTAGAAAAGCTTTATGGATTAAACTTGGAATACTGACATGTCTTCTAAGTCAACTTTGCTTTCCCTTTCTTTCCAGGGTAAATAATCATTTCGTTCCTTTCCTCACAACAAGGAACAAAAGCCTGATCCTTCATCCTCAGGAGCGGTATCAGTTTGGAAACTATTTCCAGTTTGGAATATATCCAAGCCTTATAGAAACCTATAGCCAGCTCCTAAGTACCTATGAAGGTGCGGCCCTTATTCCAGCTCAGCTGGTATGGGGCAGATTACGTTTTCTTCAAAGAAATTTGGATCAATTCCGTTTTTAATCTCTGGTTTCAGAAACATTGTTTCAGAAAGGTACAGAATTGGCTTCAAGTTAAGGCCTCCTGATAAGAGATTCTTTTCTTTCCCGTGTCCCAGTTGACACAGCAAGGCTCAGCATTTCTGAAATGTGTTTCAGATCTAGAGTTGGCTGGAGTATTTATGCCAGTTCCAGTTCTGGAACAGGGGCTGGGGTTTTATTTTATCTCTTCATTGTACCAAAGAAGGTCAATTCCTTCAGACCAGTTCTGGATCTATCATTATTGAATCATTATGTTAGGATACCAACATTCAAGATGGTTTCTGTAGGACTATCCTGCCTTTTGTTTAGCAAGGGCATTATATGTCTACAATAGATTTACAGGATGTGTATCTGCATATTCCGATTCATCCAGATCACTTTTAGTGTCTGAGATTCTCTTTTTAGACAAGCATTACCAGTTTTGTGGCTCTTCTGTTTGGCCTACCCTCAGTTCCAAGAATTTTTTTCAAAGGTTCTCGGTGCCCTTCTTTCTGTAATCAGAGAATAGGGTTTTGGTATTTCCTTATTTGGACGATATCTTGGTACTTGCTCAGTCTCCTCATTTTCGAAGAATCTCATACGAATCGACTTGTGTTGTTTTTTCAAGTTCATGGTTGGAGGATCAATTTACCAATCAGTTCATTGATTCCTCAGACAAGGGTAACCTTTTTAGGTTTCTAGATAAATTCAGTGTCTATGACTCTGTCCTTGTCAGACAAGAGAAGTTTAACATTGATATCAGCTTGTCAAAACCTTCAGTCACAATCATTCCCTTTGGTAGCCTTATGCATGGAAATGTTGGGTCTTAGGACTGCCGCATCAGATGCGATCTCCTTTGCTCGTTTTCACATGCGACCTCTTCAGCTCTGTATGCTGAACCAATGGTGCAGGGATTACTCAAAGATATCTCAATTAATATCTTTAAACCGATTTTACGACACTCTCTGACATGGTGGACAGATCACCATCGTTTAGTTCAGGGGGCTTCTTTGTTCTTCCGACCTGGACTATAATCTCAACAGATACAAGTCTTACAGGTTGGGGAGCTGTGTGGGGGTATCTGACGGCACAAGGGGTTTGGGAATCTCAGGAGGTGAGATTTCCGATCAATATTTTGGAACTCCGTGCAATTTTCAGAGCTCTTCAGTCTTGGCCTCTTCTGAGGAGAGAGTTGTTCATTGTTTTCAGATAAGACAATGTCACAACTGTGGCATACATCAATCATCAAGGAGGGACTCACAGTCCTCTGGCTATGAAAGAAGTATCTCGAATTTTGGTTTGGGCGGAATCCAGCTCCTGTCTAATCTCTGCGGTTTATATCCCAGGTATGGATAATTGGAAAGCGGATTATCTCAGTCGCCAAACGTTGCATCCGGGCGAATGGTCTCTTCACCCAGAGGTATTTCTTCAGATTGTTCAAATGTGGGAACTTCCAGAAATAGATCTGATGGCTTCTCATCTAAACAAGAAACTTCCCAGGTATCTGTCCAGATCCCGGGATCCTCAGGCGGAGGCAGTGGATGCATTTTCACTTCCTTGGAAGTATCATCCTGCCTATATCTTCCGCCTCTAGTTCTTCTTCCAAGAGTAATCTCCAAGATTCTGAAGGAATGCTCGTTTGTTCTGCTGGTAGCTCCGGCATGGCCTCACAGGTTTTGGTATGCGGATCTTGTCCGGATGGCCTCTTGCCAACCATGGACTCTTCCGTTAAGACCAGACCTTTTGTCTCAAGGTCCTTTTTTCCATCAGGATCTGAAATCCTTAAATTTAAAGGTATGGAGATTGAACGCTTGATTCTTGGTCAAAGAGGTTTCTCTGACTCTGTGATTAATACTATGTTACAGGCTCGTAAATCTGTATCCAGAGAGATATATTATAGAGTCTGGAAGACTTATATTTCTTGGTGTCTTTCTCATCATTTTTCTTGGCATTCTTTTAGAATACCGAGAATATTACAATTTCTTCAGGATGGTTTAGATAAGGGTTTGTCCGCAAGTTCCTTGAAAGGTCAAATCTCTGCTCTTTCTGTTCTTTTTCACAGAAAGATTGCTATTCTTCCTGATATTCATTGTTTTGTACAAGCTTTGGTTCGTATAAAGCCTGTCATTAAGTCAATTTCTCCTCCTTGGAGTTTGAATTTGGTTCTGGGGGCTCTTCAGGCTCCTCCATTTGAACCTATGCATTCATTGGATATTAAATTACTTTCTTGGAAAGTTTTGTTCCTTTTGGCCATCTCTTCTGCCAGAAGAGTTTCTGAATTATCTGCTCTTTCTTGTGAGTCTCCTTTTCTGATTCTTCATCAGGATAAGGCGGTGTTGCGAACTTCTTTTGAATTTTTATCTAAAGTTGTGAATTCCAACAACATTAGTAGAGAAATTGTGGTTCCTTCATTATGTCCTAATCCTAAGAATTCTAAGGAGAAATCGTTGCATTCTTTGGATGTTGTTAGAGCTTTGAAATATTATGTTGAAGCTACGAAATCTTTCTGAAAGACTTCTAGTCTCTTTGTTATCTTTTCCGGTTCTAGGAAAGGCCAGAAAGCTTCTGCCATTTCTTTGGCATCTTGGTTGAAATCTTTAATTCATCTTGCCTATGTTGAGTCGGGTAAAATTCCGCCTCAGAGAATTACAGCTCATTCTACTAGGTCAGTATCTACTTCCTGGGCGTTTAGGAATGAAGCTTCGGTTGACCAGATCTGCAAAGCAGCAACTTGGTCCTCTTTGCATACTTTTACTAAATTCTACCATTTTGATGTATTTTCTTCTTCTGAAGCAGTTTTTGGTAGAAAAGTTCTTCAGGCAGCGGTTTCAGTTTGAATCTTCTGCTTATGTTTTTTGTTAAACTTTATTTTGGGTGTGGATTATTTTCAGCAGGAATTGGCTGTCTTTATTTTATCCCTCCCTCTCTAGTGACTCTTGTGTGGAAAGATCCACATCTTGGGTAGTCATTATCCCATACGTCACTAGCTCATGGACTCTTGTTAATTACATGAAAGAAAACATAATTTATGTAAGAACTTACCTGATAAATTCATTTCTTTCATATTAACAAGAGTCCATGAGGCCCACCCTTTTTTGTGGTGGTTATGATTTTTTTGTATAAAGCACAATTATTCCAATTCCTTATTTTATATGCTTCGCACTTTTTTTCTTATCACCCCACTTCTTGGCTATTCGTTAAACTGATTTGTGGGTGTGGTGAGGGGTGTATTTATAGGCATTTTAAGGTTTGGGAAACTTTGCCCCTCCTTGTTGGAATGTATATCCCATACGTCACTAGCTCATGGACTCTTGTTAATATGAAAGAAATGAATTTATCAGGTAAGTTCTTACATAAATTATGTTTTTCTGGGTAGGTTAGGTCAACTTTGCATAAACTTCAATGGTCTTAGTATCACTGAATTATAAATAAACATTTCCTCCGTTCTGTATCATTGACAGGTTCTGAAAAAAGCCACAATTAGAAAAGAGCAAGAGCCTGACTTTGAGGAGAAACGATTTACTGTGACTATTGGCGAAGATGATCGAGAATTCGACAAAGAGAATGAATTTTTTTCCAGAGACTGGAATTACCGAATCACAAGAGACGTCCGGGAAACAGGGTCAGTGGCATGAATGTGTGAAAGTCCCTTATCTGAAGGTAACCAAACTCTGATAACATTGTTACTCATCAATTATTTCATCTCCAAACAATGTCAATATAATAATCATTATAAAAAAGAGTAACCTTTTGTTTGGTGAATAAATATTAGATTGGTATGTGTATCTGTCAAAATACAAATATCATGTTTTACATGTTAAAAGACCCCATTCATTTATAGTAATGCAGACTTCAATTTATTTTACAACTAATTGTTGCTGCTGTATATTCTGATCCTTTTTAAATATTTTTTTTTCTCCTTTTCCTTCCTTTTAGGGAAGTAGAATATCGAGAGACTATTAACCAAGCGTAAGTGAATTTAAAAACTCATTCTACATTGATCAAATTAATTTACTTTGCTTTTCACATACATTTCACTGTATCCATAATCATGTAATGCATTCATATTTGTTTATTGTATTATTTAATTTGTTTAATTATTTAATTGTCAAATTAAATGATAATTATGAAGTACTAATTAACAAGGGGTGCACTCTGGTGAAGAGTCTCAAGGGACATTCCAGCCAAATTTGGAATCCACATGGATGCATTTCAATTTTGAAAAGAAGCATTTTCTTCCTAAATGGAAAGAGTCCACAGCTGCATTCATTACTTTTGGGATATAAGAACCTGGCCACCAGGAGGCGGCAAAGACACCCCAGCCATAGGCTTAAAGGGACACTAAACCCAATTTTTTTTCTTTCATGATTCAGATAGAGCATGACATTTAAAGCAACTTTCTGATTTACTCCTATTATCATTTTTTCTTTGTTCTCTTGCTATCTTTATTTAAAAATCAGGAATATGATGCATAGGAGCCTGCCCATTTTTGGTTGAGAACTTGGTTTATGCTTGCTTATTGGTGGGTAGATGTAAGCCTCCAATAAGAAAGCATTATCCATGGTTCTGAACCTAAAATGGGCTGGCTGTTAAGATTTTCATTCCTGCTTTTAAAATAAAGATAACAAGAGAACAAAGAAAAATTGATAATAGGAGTAAATTAGAAAGTTGCTTAAAGTTGGTTCAGACTCCCTTTAAATACTCCTCCCACTTCCTTCATCCCCCAGTCATTCTTTGCCTTTCGTCCCAGGAGGTTGGCAGAGAAGTGTCGGAAGTTTTTGTCTCTTATGGAGGGTAGTATGCTTCGACATGGGACGGGAGCTTTAAGTAATCCTATCAGTCTCTCATTGAGGGCATGGATGAAAGTTAGAGTCCGGAGAAAAAACCATCCCGACTCATATTAACAGCTCCACTAGAAATTGGCGTTGTCAAACTTCACTTCGCTGCCTGCTTTCTTCTCTCAAGTCCATGGTAGAGGCGCTGCTACTATTTGTCATACTTGAAGAGTCGTGTTTCTGTTCCACGGCGTAGATTCCGGTAAGATAGTTTCATTTTACTTCATGAAAATGTACTGTAACTTTCTGTAACTTTTTGTTTCCCGTAAGGAACTATTTTGCAGGACTTATTAAGTATATTTATAGGTCCTAGTGAGGCTCCTTTGGTATCTTGGAATAGAGGGTTAATATCTCCCGAAAGGGATTATTGAACAGGGTTTTATTTAATCATGTTTATGTGATTCAATCTGCTTATGTGTAGTGTTAACTGGGCTCTTGGCTAGAACATAAAGGCCTTTGGTAGTGACGCGACCTTATGGTTGGGCGCGCTTTTTGGACTGTACGATTCACCTTGTGACTGGACGTGTTTACGTTCTGGTCTTCCATTTCCACATTCCTGACCGTGTGGTGACTGAAAAATTAGTCTGCTAGTGTCTGGTTCTAGGAGGTGGTGAGTGCCCCAGCCATTGTGGGTGTCAGGTGCCGTTTTAAGTTTTTTCTTTAGTCCATATTATTTAATGCTCTATCTAGCTATGGAGGAGTCTGATGCTGAGTCTGTTCAAATTTCAGATTCTTCGACTTGTGAAGAATGCAAATTGGCCCCGTTGACACAGGTCAATTAGTTGTGTTTGATATGCCGTATTAGAGCGTCATGTTCCTCGGTCTTGGGTAATCAGGGGTCTGCTGAGCCATCCGCTTCTGTGGATTTTGTCCTTCGAGAGACGAGTTTCCTACCGCTCCCGACTACTACACATGTGGGTAACCCAGATTATGTTTATCCCTCCTTACAGGGCGGCTTGTTTCCCCCGTAGGTTGCTGCTCGTTTTTGCTTTCACATATTTTTGGCGATTATGCGTCTGCAAAGTCCAGACGTTTATTTGCGTTTGTGCTCGTGCCCGATTGTCCCGGGTCTACGGGCCTTGGCTGGGCCTATACAGTTCCCTGCGGGTGCAGCTGTTCTGAGTGTTGTGCCTTTCGTTACAGAATAGCGCGTCTTCACGTTTTACTCAGACACGTTTTTGAGTTATTAGAGGATCCTATCCTTAACGGATACGGGAATCTGCAGTATTCTACTTCAAATGGCTCACCTCATTAGACATGAGGGGATGATGTAATCTCCAAACTGTCTGCTTATTGAGGTCTTAAACGGTTTTTTGTTGGAAGATCAGGCTTCCGTTTGGCTGGTCCTGCGGGTATGCCTGTTTTCCTTCTGGGCGTTAACCAACGGATTGCCTTATATTTTCTTTTATCCGGTTAGGATGCCTTTTATTTTCGATTATGTGTTTCCTTCTGTAACTTCTGGGATCGATTCTCTCTGGTTGCTTCTTCGGAAGTTTAAGGGACACGTTAGTCCTATGTTTGTCTGTTTTACCTTCCCCTCTGAGGGAGTATTTAGGCAGCTTTTAGGTCCTGCTGGGATTCAGATCTTCGTCATGTGGCTTATTCAGACACGTGGCACCTGTTCTGCCTGGCTGGTCCAGTGGGGCACGGAGTGCTCACAATTATTATTTGTGTGTTTTCTTGTTTTTCTTTAGAACTTCAGCTAAGCTCTCTAAAAGGATCCGTATGGCAGGCAGGATTGTGTCAGTCCTTATTCATCCTTCAATCTGATTGACCGGGTCAGTGGAGTTCTGCTGCGTCACTCCTTTTGCTCCAATTTCCTCGGGGCCTAGAGTTTCTTTCCTCTCTTGGGAAGATTGGGGGTTCAGCGCCTCCTTACCGTCGTTTTGGGCTTTTTGGCCTTCTAAGGCTCTGGAATTGTCCTTGGACTTGTTCCTGCTGTGGTTCTCTTCTTGAGACCTTTTGGGGCTTTGTCCGTTCCTCTGGGACCTGGTTCCCTTCGGGAGTTGGTTCCTTTTGTAGGGACATGGGCAATGTGATCTCCTCAAGCTCTGTTTAGGGTTTCTTCCCCGGAGCTGGGGGATGATCCGCATCCTTCTTTCATCTTCTTCTCTGATTTTAGGGGGGTGATGTGGAGACTAGCCTTTGTTCGAGTGACTTTGTCCTCGAGGTATCCCCTTGTTCTCTAGTGACCTTGTTTCAGTCTTTGCTTCCTTAGCTCCTTGGAGCATTGGACTCTGGCAAGGGGTGGTCTCGTCTCGGACCTCCTTGCTCTGGATCTTCCGGTGGCTGAAGTTCTCGCTCAGCGCTTCCTTTGTGGATCCCATTGCTGGTTGTACCGGACTCTTTGGATCTAGAGCTGGTACGGGGTTCCCCACTTCCAGGAAATATGGGCTGTGTCTTATGGTTGGGCTAGTTGATCTGGTTCCGGCTGGTGAGATAGTTCAGTTGGTAAATGCCCTGACTACTAAAAAGCCTGTTTAAAAGATCCAAGGTCACAGGTTCAGATCACGGCATGGCCGACTCAACCCTTCTTCCTTCAGAGGTCGATAAATTAGTACCATTAAATTTGGCAGGTTTTTCTGGGTGCTGATGCCCCTTGGGCTTGCCTTCGCCTATTGGTCGGTTTCCCTTGGTCGGCTTGCTGATCTAGTGTGATGGCTTTGCTGCTCTGCTTGCAAAAACCACTGCAGCTATGGCACCTTGTCTGGTGCTAGCAAGTTAAAATCTTCAGGGGATTACTTCCAGATCAGGGCGTTAGAGATTTGTTCTTTCGGTTCAGCTTCTGGCTGTGTCCTGGGGGCAGAGGCTCTGTCCTTCCGGCCCTTTTGCCAGCCCCCTTTGTCGGGTGGCTTATATATTTTCGGAAGTGTCGTCCCTATCTTAGGGCTTCTCCTGTCTTCAGGAGATTGGGACAGGTTAACCTATTTCGAAGAGAGGTACGCTCTCTGGGTTGTTCTGTCCATCGTGAGAGTTGCTGGCTCCACCTTGAGTCTATGTTGGGCCTTTAGCTAGATTATTAGGTCTACGGCCTTGTCGTCAGTCTCCATGTGGTGTTCGGGTTGGCATCCGAGCACTGTTGTAATGGCTGCGCCATCTTTCCACTCATTGTTTGAGCTGGGGTTTTTCTGGTTTCGAACCTGCCGATGCTTGGGTTGGCCCGGCTGGAAGTAGGTCCTGAGATCCGTTCTTCTCGGATCTTGGTCCTCATTGAGGTTCTGGGCTCTCCTTTTTATTTTCGAGATTCTGGCGGTTCGGTTGCTTAGAGTGTGCCTTCTCTAGTGGAGGTTTAGCACTCTACATTTTGGTAGCCGCTTCTAGCAAGTATTCTTCTGTGTCATCCTGAGGATGGCTGCGTGTTCTTGACTCAGGTGTTTACCTTCGTCTGGGTCTGCTACATGTAATTTTGCCTGAATTCTTCAGTGTTCTGAGGTCGGAGGATGTTTGGTCTCCGGTTTCAGCTGTCCCTAGTTACTGGTTTACTTGCGGCCTGGCAAGTGAGGGGCTGCTCTTTTGAAACCATCTGCAGCTGTTTGTGCCTTGATCGTTGCTAGCTAGCTGTTCCAATCTTTTGCAGACTGTTGTGAGAACTTTTCTCTGTTCTGCTACCTGGTTGTAAAACTTGTGGTGTCTATTTGGATTGGGCGTTGCCTTCCATTGTTGTCAGGACCCATTTGGGTTTTGCGAGCTTGGTTTTATTTGAAGGTTCTCCATTTGGTTGTTCCTTGCCTTGTTCCTTTGGAAGTTCGGCTGGGGTTCCCTTCGCTAGTAAAGGGTGTATGGTGGGAGATCGACTATTGGGCGACGGTGTCTCCCGGAGGACTGTTGGCTCAGTTGAGTCTGAGTTGTGGGCTCTAGCTAGGCTTCAGGTCTATCTGCTGGTCAGGGGCCTTTATCCTTTCCTGTTTTCTCGGCTTCGGTCAAAGCGGGGTTTTTTTGTTGGGTAGTGGTTCTCAGGCCTGGTGCCCTCAGAATGGGCCGCCTATTGTACCCTCCCTTTTTAGCATTCAGTGTCCTCTATAGCTTGGGTATTGTTTTCCCAAAAGTAATGAATGCAGCTTTGGACTCTTTCCATTTAGGAAGAAAAACATAAATTATGCTTACCTGATAATTTTCTTTTATTCCGATGGAAAGAGTCCACAGCTCCCCATCCCTCTTTTTTATGTGGGGTGTCTTTGTTTTTATTTTTCTGGCACCTTTTCACCCTGATATTTCTTCTACTGTTCCTTGTTCCTCGGCAGAATGACTGGGGGATGAGGGAAGTGGGAGGAGTATTTAAGCCTTTGGCTGGGGTGTCTTTGCCTCCTCCTGGTGGCCAGGTTCTTATTTCCCAAAAGTAATGAATGCAGCTGTGGACTCTTCCCTTCAGAAGAAAATGAAATTATCAGGTAAGCATAATTTGCTTTTTTGTAATATACATGTATTAGCAGAAAATGCTTCTAATAAAAGCTATAGCTGTTTTAAAAGTGTATTTAAGTATGCACCGTGCACAAGCATTTTAGAGACAGCACTTGCTCAGAGACCCTAAGGTGTTTGTACCGTCTGATAATAACTTAATTTTTTAATTGCTGACACGATACAAGCCCCACTGGCTGTTTAAAATGCTGGTTCAATGAGTATATCTAGCTATGCTTCACATGCACTTGCAGAGAAAAATTTTAACAAATAAGAGTGATAACTTTTACTAGAAACATTTTTGCCAATAAATGTATATTGCAAATACAGTATGTTATTGTTCAAAAATGTAATCTGTGTGCATTTAAATTTTGACCGGAATGTCCCTTTAATGGAAAGGAAAATGTAAGTCTAGCCAAGCAGAACTTACAATATATTAGTCAATAGTGAGAATTTTGGAGATATATAACCATTTCACTGTATTTAAAATTACTTGATTTTACCAAAGTATGTTCTTAGTGATTGCTACTCTGAAGGTTTATGATTTGTTAATCCAGTATTATGATGGTAGCTACATTAGCTGTCAAGAAACAAAATTTTGTAATTTACTTAATGGGGTTGATTTATCAAGCTGCAGCGGACAGGGGCACACACATTCGCCCCCCACCACAGCTCGCCTCTGACAGCTGAATTACGCATTGTACAAGAACGCAATTTTGTATTCTTGTGCAACGCCACCCCCTGCCAGTGCACAGCCAATCACACGCGGGCAGGCGCTGTCGGACGAGACTGGGGAGTTTGAAATTCGCCACCTAAGAGGTGGCGAATGGTTAGGGAAGCAACGGTCTGATCACTGCTTGTTAAATACAGACTGCAGGTTCTCTTGTAAGAAACTGCGGCCGTATGGGGTCAAAGGCTGGGGAAAGCCTTTAATAAATTGACCCCAATATATTTAATCTAGTGCAGCATTAGAAGTAACCACTTGAATTATTGTCTAGCACCTAATGTTCTTATCTTGACAATGCCTAAATATGATGATTGAAATATGATTGTGGTTATTAAAAGAAAAATATGATTAAGATGAACATATCTAGAGCTCTGTAAGTAGTGCTTATTTTATTTATTATTATTTGACAGTTGATATTTGGATATTGCAGTAGAACATGTGTTGATTGCTAGTTTTGCCTCTTGTATAGTTTTGCAATAACATTGTGTTTTATAGAAACAGTATTGAATAGTAAATTGCTTTTGAGAGTTGACTAACATCATTTTGTAAATCGGCATCTTAAAAAAAAGGTAATACCATTCTTTACGATGTTGAAGAAAAGAAACAAAAAAGCTTGGTAAATTTTAAGCATGAAGAATGTATATATGGGGCACCCTTGGTCAGAGAAAAAAACAATTAGTGTAACAATTCATATGACAATAAATTTGAGCTCAAAACAGTAAATATGGGTTCAAAGCAGATGACCAGGCAGTGGGCCAGCCTATCTAATTATACACAATGGTAATTTGCAGTTTGATGTAGCAACGCTACAAAATGAATAAAAAAAAATGTACAAAAAGTCCCATAGAATCTTGTATAATAAAAGGGTGAAAGCCCAGAGGTAATTCACGTAACTGGTCCAGGCAGCTATCTGTGGGTGGATCAGGGTCACAATCCAAGGTCAGCAATCTGTAGATAACAAAAAGGAAGCGCCACATGGCCTAGTATTGTTTTGACTAGGTGATAAACTATATTTCTTTCATGTAATTAGCAAGAGTCCATGAGCTAGTGACGAATGGGATATACCAGGAGGGGCAAAGTTTCCCAAACCTCAAAATGCCTATAAATACACCCCTCACCACACCCACAAATCAGTTTTACAAACTTTGCCTCCTATGGAGGTGGTGAAGTAAGTTTGTGCTAGATTCTACGTTGATATGCGCTCCGCAGCAGGTTGGAGCAGGTTTTCCTCTCAGCGTGCAGTGAATGTCAGAGGGATGTGAAGAGAGTATTGCCTATTTGAATTCAATGATCTCCTACGGGGTCTATTTCATAGGTTCTCTGTTATCGGTCGTAGAGATTCATCTCTTACCTCCCTTTTCAGATCGACAATATACTCTTATATATACCATTACCTCTACTGATTCTCGTTTCAGTACTGGTTTGGCTTTCTACTACATGTAGATGAGTGTCCTGGGGTAAGTAAGTCTTATTTTCTGTGACACTCTAAGCTATGGTTGGGCACTTTTATATAAAGTTCTAAATATATGTATTCAAACATTTATTTGCCTTGACTCAGGATGTTCAACGTTCCTTATTTCAGACAGTCAGTTTCATATTTGGGATAATGCATATGAATAAATCATTTTTTTTCTTACCTTAAAATTTGACTTTTTTCCCTGTGGGCTGTTAGGCTCGCGGGGGCTGAAAATGCTTCATTTTATTGCGTCATTCTTGGCGCTGACTTTTTTTCTGTTTCCGGCGTCATACGTGTCGCCGGAAGTTGCGTCATTTCTGATGTTTTTTTTGCGCCAAAAGTGTCGGCGTTCCGGATGTGGCGTCATTTTTGACGCTAAAAGCATTTAGGCGCCAAATAATGTGGGCGGTTTTTTTTGGCACTAAAAAATATGGGCGTCACTATTGTCTCCACATTATTTAAGTCTCATTATTTATTGCTTCTGGTTGCTAGAAGCTTGTTCACTGGCATTTTTTCCCATTCCTGAAACTGTCATTTAAGGAATTTGATCTATTTTGCTTTATATGTTGTTTTTTCTATTACATATTGCAAGATGTCCCAGATTGACACTGAGTCAGAAGATACTTCTGGAAAAACGCTGCCTGGTGCTGGATCTACCAAAGTTAAGTGTATCTGCTGTAAACTTATGGTATCTGTTCATCCGGCTGTTGTTTGTAATGAATGTCATGACAAACTTGTTAATGCAGATAATATTTCCTTTAGTAATGTTACATTACCTGTTGCTGTTCCGTCAACATCTAATATTCAGAGTGTTCCTGTTAACATAAGAGATTTTGTTTCTAAATCCATTAAGAAGGCTATGTCTGTTATTCCTCCTTCTAGTAAACGTAAAAGGTCTTTTAAAACTTCTCATTTTTCAGATGAATTTTTAAATGAACATCATCATTCTGATTCTGATAATGGTTCCTCTGGTTCAGAGGATTCTGTCTCAGAGGTTGATGCTGATAAATCTTCATATTTATTCAAAATGGAATTTATTCGTTCTTTACTTAAAGAAGTCTTAATTGCATTAGAAATAGAGGATTCTGGTCCTCTTGATACTAAATCTAAACGTTTAAATAAGGTTTTTAAATCTCCTGTAGTTATTCCAGAAGTTTTTCCTGTCCCTGATGCTATTTCTGAAGTAATCTCCAGGGAATGGAATAATTTGGGTAATTCATTTACTCCTTCTAAACGTTTTAAGCAATTATATCCTGTGCCATCTGACAGATTAGAGTTTTGGGACAAAATCCCTAAGGTTGATGGGGCTGTCTCTACTCTTGCTAAGCGTACTACTATTCCTACGGCAGTTAGTACTTCCTTTAAGGATCCTTTAGATAGGAATATTGAATCCTTTCTAAGAAAAGCTTACTTATGTTCAGGTAATCTTCTTAGACCTGCTATATCTTTAGCGGATGTTGCTGCAGCTTCAACTTTTTGGTTAGAAGCTTTAGCGCAACAAGTAACAGATCATAATTCTCATAGCATTGTTAATCTTCTTCAACATGCTAAAAACTTTATTTGTGATGCCATCTTTGATATCATTAGAGTTGATGTCAGGTATATGTCTCTAGCCATTTTAGCTAGAAGAGCTTTATGGCTTAAAACTTGGAATGCTGATATGTCTTCTAAGTCAACTTTGCTTTCCCTTTCTTTCCAGGGTAATAAATTATTTGGTTCTCAGTTGGATTCTATTATCTCAACTGTTACTGGAGGGAAAGGAACTTTTTTACCACAGGATAAAAAATCTAAAGGTAAATTTAGGTCTAATAATAGTTTTCGTTCCTTTCGTCACAATAAGGAACAAAAGCCTGATCCTTCATCCACAGGAGCGGTATCAGTTTGGAAACCATCTCCAGTCTGGAATAAATCCAAGCCTTTTAGAAAACCAAAGCCAGCTCCCAAGTCCACATGAAGGTGCGGCCCTCATTCCAGCCCAGCTGGTAGGGGGCAGATTACGTTTTTCAAAGAAATTTGGATCAATTCAATTCACAATCTTTGGATTCAGAACATTGTTTCAGAACGGTACAGAATTGGCTTCAAGATAAGGCCTCCTGCAAAGAGATTTTTTCTTTCCCGTGTCCCAGTAAATCCAGCGAAGGCTCGAGCATTTCTGAAATGTGTTTCAGATCTAGAGTTGGCTGGAGTAATTATGCCAGTTCCAGTTCTGGAACAGGGGCTGGGGTTTTATTCAAATCTCTTCATTGTACCAAAGAAGGAGAATTCCTTCAGACCAGTTCTGGATCTAAAAATATTGAATCGTTATGTAAGGATACCAACATTCAAAATGGTAACTGTAAGGACTATCCTGCCTTTTGTTCAGCAAGGGCATTATATGTCCACAATAGATTTACAGGATGCATATCTGCATATTCCGATTCATCCAGATCACTATCAGTTTCTGAGATTCTCTTTCCTAGACAAGCATTACCAGTTTGTGGCTCTGCCGTTTGGCCTAGCAACAGCTCCAAAAATTTTACAAAGGTTCTCGGTGCCCTTCTCTCTGTAATCAGAGAACAGGGTATTGTGGTATTTCCTTATTTGGACGATATCTTGGTACTTGCTCAGTCTTCACATTTAGCAGAATCTCATACGAATCGACTTGTGTTGTTTCTTCAAGATCATGGTTGGAGGATCAATTTACCGAAAAGTTCATTGATTCCTCAGACAAGGGTAACCTTTTTAGGTTTCCAGATAGATTCAGTGTCCATGACTCTGTCTCTGACAGACAAGAGACGTCTAAAATTGATCTCAGCTTGTCGAAACCTTCAGTCACAATCATTCCCTTCGGTAGCCTTATGCATGGAAATTCTAGGTCTTATGACTGCTGCATCGGACGTGATCCCCTTTGCTCGTTTTCACATGCGACCTCTTCAGCTCTGTATGCTGAACCAGTGGTGCAGGGATTACACAAAGATATCTCAATTAATATCTTTGAAACCGATTGTACGACACTCTCTGACGTGGTGGACAGATCACCATCGTTTAGTTCAGGGGGCTTCTTTTGTTCTTCCGACCTGGACTGTAATTTCAACAGATGCAAGTCTGACAGGTTGGGGAGCTGTTTGGGGGTCTCTGACAGCACAAGGGGTTTGGGAATCTCAGGAGGTGAGATTACCAATCCATATTTTGGAACTCCGTGCAATTTTCAGAGCTCTTCAGTCATGGCCTCTTCTAAGGAGAGAATCGTTCATTTGTTTTCAGACAGACAATATCACAACTGTGGCATACATCAATAATCAAGGAGGGACTCACAGTCCTCTGGCTATGAAAGAAGTATCTCGAATACTGGTATGGGCGGAATCCAGCTCCTGTCTAATTTCTGCGGTTCATATCCCAGGTATAGACAATTGGGAAGCGGATTATCTCAGTCGCCAAACGTTACATCCGGGCAAATGGTCTCTTCACCCAGAGGTATTTCTTCAGATTGTTCAAATGTGGGGACTTCCAGAAATATATCTGATGGCCTCTCATCTAAACAAGAAACTTCCCAGGTATCTGTCCAGATCCAGGGATCCTCAAGCGGAAGCAGTGGATGCATTGTCACTTCCTTGGAAGTATCATCCTGCCTATATCTTTCCGCCTCTAGTTCTTCTTCCAAGAGTAATCTCCAAGATTCTGAAGGAATGCTCGTTTGTTCTGCTGGTGGCTCCAGCATGGCCTCACAGGTTTTGGTATGCGGATCTTGTCCGGATGGCCTCTTGCCAACCGTGGACTCTTCCGTTAAGACCAGACCTTCTGTCACAAGATCCTTTTTTCCATCAGGATCTCAAATCCTTAAATTTAAAGGTATGGAGATTGAACGCTTGATTCTTAGTCAAAGAGGTTTCTCTGACTCTGTGATTAATACTATGTTACAGGCTCGTAAATCTGTATCTAGGAAGATATATTATCGAGTTTGGAAGACTTACATTTCTTGGTGTCTTTCTCATCATTTTTCCTGGCATTCTTTTAGAATTCCGAGAATTTTACAGTTTCTTCAGGATGGTTTGGATAAAGGTTTGTCTGCAAGTTCCTTGAAAGGACAAATCTCTGCTCTTTCTGTTCTTTTTCACAGAAAGATTGCTAATCTTCCTGATATTCATTGTTTTGTACAAGCTTTGGTTCGTATAAAACCTGTCATTAAGTCAATTTCACCTCCTTGGAGTTTGAATTTGGTTCTGGGGGCTCTTCAAGCTCCTCCGTTTGAATCTATGCATTCATTGGACATTAAATTACTTTCTTGGAAAGTTTTGTTTCTTTTGGCCATCTCTTCTGCTAGAAGAGTTTCTGAATTATCTGCTCTTTCTTGTGAGTCTCCTTTTCTGATTTTTCATCAGGATAAGGCGGTGTTGCGAACTTCATTTATATTTTTACCTAAGGTTGTGAATTCTAACAACATTAGTAGAGAAATTGTGGTTCCTTCATTGTGTCCTAATCCTAAGAATTCTAAGGAGAGATCATTGCATTTTTTGGATGTAGTTAGAGCTTTGAAATATTATGTTGAAGCTACTAAGAATTTCCGAAAGACTTCTAGTCTGTTTGTTATCTTTTCCTGGTCGGGTAAAACTCCGCCTCAAAGGATTACAGCTCATTCTACTAGGTCAGTTTCTACTTCCTGGGCGTTTAGGAATGAAGCTTCGGTTGATCAGATTTGCAAAGCAGCAACTTGGTCTTCTTTGCATACTTTTACTAAATTCTACCATTTTGATGTGTTTTCTTCTTCTGAAGCAGTTTTTGGTAGAAAAGTACTTCAGGCAGCTGTTTCAGTTTGATTCTTCTGCTTATAATTTCAGGTTTTTTCAGATTTAAACTTTATTTTGGGTGTGGATTTTTTTCAGCGGAATTGGCTGTCTTTATTTTATCCCTCCCTCTCTATTGACTCTTGCGTGGAAGATCGACATCTTGGGTATTCATTATCCCATACGTCACTAGCTCATGGACTCTTGCTAATTACATGAAAGAAAACATAATTTATGTAAGAACTTACCTGATAAATTCATTTCTTTCATATTAGCAAGAGTCCATGAGGCCCACCCTTTTTTGTGGTGGTTATAATTTTTTTGTATAAAGCACAATTATTCCAATTCCTTATTTTTTATGCTTTCGCACTTTTTTCTTATCACCCCACTTCTTGGCTATGCGTTAAACTGATTTGTGGGTGTGGTGAGGGGTGTATTTATAGGCATTTTGAGGTTTGGGAAACTTTGCCCCTCCTGGTAGGAATGTATATCCCATACGTCACTAGCTCATGGACTCTTGCTAATATGAAAGAAATGAATTTATCAGGTAAGTTCTTTCATAAATTATGTTGTTTATGTAGTATATTGCACTCACATTAAATAAAGCACCCCTTGTGGTGCAAATGAAACAGACTGGGATCACAACAGTCACACAGCAGACTGACCTCCGGTGTTAGTACAGCAATCTGTAAATGATGTAAAAAGACACACACACCAATATGGCCTAGTATTGTAGGGTACAACAGGAAATAGTGTAATAAAGGTTGCACTCACATGTGGTAGAGCACCCCTCTTGGTGCAGATGTAGCAGGTTGGGATCAAACGGTCACCCAGCAGTCTGTCCTCCGGTGTAACAGGAAACTTTAACAGCTCATCAGTGGAGTCTTTATTAGAAATTGATATAATCAAGCAACGTGTTTCTCAACCAAATGTGGCTGTTTCATCAGGCTTCATACCTAAGGTAATATAAGTTATGAAGCCTGATGAAACAGCCACTGTTTGGTTGAGAAACGCGTTGCTTGATTTTAACCCCTAGACACGTTCAGGACATTCCATGCCTTCCTAACAGTGCCGGGCTTTAACACAGGACGACATGGAACGTCCTAATTGTTAGGGACTCCTTCCATTGCCTTCTGAGATCTGGATACAATTGGGGGATGTGCCTAGCAACTCAGGCAGTCCCGCAGGATATAATCAGTGCTGTTATTCCGTAGTACTGATCAGCAGTTTTGAGGTATTTCCTTCTTAATACAGGGAGAGTCCACAGCTGCATTCATTACTTTTGGGAAATAGAGAACCTGGCCACCAGGAGGAGGCAAAGACACCCCAGTCAAAGGCTTAAATACCTCCCCCACTGCCCTCATCCTCCAGTCATTCTTTACCTTTCGTCACAGGAGTTTGGCAGAGAAGTGTCGGAAGAATTACGGAATAGTTCCGTATGGAGGGTAGTACTCTTCGAGATGGGACTGGAGTTTTTAGTAGTCTTGTCAGCCTTTCAGTGAGAGCATTAATGAAGGTTAGAGTCCGGAGATGCAGGGACAGTCTTTCTGCGAAACCATCCCGACTCATATTAACAGCTCCATAAGCAATCTGCGTTGACGAGTTTCGCTGCCTGCTTTCTGTACTCGTCTATGTCAGAAGTGATACTACTATCTGTCAAACTTGGAGGAACGTGTTGCTGTTCCACGGCATAGATTCCGGTAAGATTGTTTCAGTTTTTTTTGCTTGCATGCTAACGTAAGATAAGAAGACAGGGTCTCAGTGGGACTACTTTATCTTTATGGAATCAAGGGTTAATATCTCCTGAGGGGGGATTATTGAACAGTAGGGACTTTTATTCATGTTTGTTATGTGATTCTGACTGCTTTGGTGTAGGAGACATTTAGACGTTTGGGGTTCGTAGGCTATTATGGAACGTACAGGTTAATTTTATTACTGCACAGTTTTATTACGCTACCGCGCTTTTCCTTAGCGGGAATGATCTTGCACCATGTGACCTGGTGTGGTCATGTTTTTATTTTTTCCATTTCTGTATTCCTGACCGAGTGTCTGCAGGGAGGATCTGTTTCTCTACCTGTCTGGGTCATAGGAGGTGGTGAGTGCCCCAGCCATTGGGGGTGTATGGTGCCAGTTGTATTTGTCCATAAGCTACTTAGTCAAGTTATGGAGGATTCTGATATGTTAGAGGGGGGTTCCTCTGAGTCAGATTTTGATACTTGTGTATATTGTGAGGAGGCCCGGGTAATCCAGCCCTCTCAAATATGTTCCGTATGCCATCATAGGGTGTTCTCCTCTTCCAAGGTTGAGAGATTAGAGAACACTGAGCCATCCACCTCTGAGGATTCTGCATCCCGTGAGGTTTTTCCCCTAGACTCTTATGTTCCTACACTGACAGTTGTCCAGAGTATCGTTACCCATTCTCCTGAGGGAGGTCTCTTTCCACCTGAGGTTAGTGCGCGGTTTCGCATGGCCATATCTCTGGCTTTAGCACATTTTACATCTTCCTGCCACGTGCAAAAGAAGACTTAATCCGTGTGCTCCTACCCAAGGTCCAGCATGTAAGAGGACGATGGGATCTGATCAGTCTTCTGGGGAAGTGGTGTCCTCTGAGGCTTCAGAGGTGCTACCTCCAGAGTCGGAGTTTCCAGATACTCCGACGGAGGTGAATTTTGCTTTTAGATTTAGAATGGCTCGTCTTCGTGTACTTCTGAGAGAGGTTTTGGCGACGTTGGAGGTTCCCAGTTCTGATCAGTCAGCTAAATCTCAGTCTTCTGAATCGTATAGCAAGCTTGTTTAGACGACTGGAGGGATGGGGAGCCTATTCCTTATCTTCTCTACATTTGTTGTTTCTTTGTTTTTTTGTATCGGATTCCCAGTTCCGAACTCTTGAGGAATTGTGTCACATGACGGGCTGGTCCTGTCGGTTTCACTTTCTCTTTGGCTATCACTTGTGTGCGCTTGCCTAATTTCTTTTCTAATCCAGTTAGGATAGGTTTTATTTTCTTTTTAGAGCTCGAGATTGTGGAAGAATCTCTTCTTGAGAAGACTTTTCGCTGCTGGGATTCTGGTACTAGCGATTTTTATGATCGTGATTGTTGGAATTTCTATTGTTGGAAGTTCTATAAAAAAATAATAATAAAAAAAACAGAACAAAAACAAAGAAGGTTGTCTCTGGCCCGGGTGATGTTCCCTCGATTTTGTCTGAGACTGTTTAATCTTCAGAGCTTATATGTTTTTATGTTGCTAGAATTTTAGAATTTTACGTTTTGACCCTTCAACAGATATGTTGTATCCTACATATCGGGCTGATCCTGGTTGGGTATTGGTTCTCTCTGTTCTTTTTGAGGTTTATAACAGATATATTGTATCCTAAATAACAGGCTGCACCTGTTTGGGTACTAGTTACCTCTTTTCTTTCTTCTTCTCAAGAGGTTGTTTTCTTGTTCCTTCGGTCCAGAGGAAGCCCTTCTATTCTAGATGTCAGGCTGGTCCTAGTTTAAATCATCTTGGTTGGGTGTCTGATTTGGATCGTGTGCAGTCCAAGTGGCCTACAAGTTAATACCCTGCTTAGCAAAGCTGTTGTCTTGGAGTTTGAATTCTGCTGTGGTAGTTTTCTTTAGGAACTAAGTTTTCCTCTCTTTATGAGGGGGGGGGGGAGGGTGACTTTTTTGGATTCTTTTTCCCGGTTCCTTTTTACTGGGGTGAGATTTTCCCCCTCTATTTGTGCTCCATAGGCGTTCCCTCATGCTATTTGTTCTCTGTGCTCTCTATGCAGAGCTTATTTCTTCTTCCTCTTGAGGGTTGATATACGGTTCCATCTTCCCTTATTCAGGGAGATGGATACTTTCCTGTCATCATGTTGAGGAAATCCATTTTTTAGGGACCGTATCATTTTCGTTCTGATCCTATGTTTTTTTCTTGGATCTAGTTTTTTTTTTTTTTTTTATACAGTATCCTGTTTTCATGGGCTCCTGTTTTTTGGCGGTTCTGATTTATCTCCATCGCCTGCTAGGAATTTTCAGGAATCTTTCTTGTCCTTTCCATCCTTTGCGGTATTTGGATTGGAATTCCTGGGGTCCAGGGAGTTTCTTTGGATGCTGTTTGTCGTTTCAGACAGGAAGTCTTTTAGGCCTTGTTTTGAGTTAAAATACTCTATAGGCTTGCTCTGCAGTTTTCCTTCAAACCTTCGTTGGACTGGGGGAGGGTGATGTTTAGTCCAGTCCGATTCTCGGCTTGGCATTGTTGTTTATCTATCTTCCAGATTTTCAAGATCTCTGGATAGTCCGCACCGATCTCAGTATGCGGTATATCTTTCCATATTCCGAGAAAATTACCTTTGGTCTACTGGAGTGGTTTTGACTTATCACTTCCATGGATGTGGGAGAGTGTATTCTGGGATTCATTCTGTTTCTTTCTAGGGAATCTTCGGTCACTTTTTCTCCTCTAAGGACCTGGTGCCTATCCAGTTTGTTTCCCTTAGGTAATTGTGGTCAGGGATTCTTAAGTAGATCTCTAGCTCTTTTTGGTGCTTGGGAAGTTTATTCTCCCTTATTCTCGTTGACTATGTCACTCCTCCTGGGTTGACTTGGTCCCCAGGAGCAAGCGTCCGTGTATCTGCTCCTTTAGTGCTGCAACTTCGTTTCATGGTTTGGTCTTCTCCATTATCGGTGCTTCTTATTATGGAATTTGGAAGGGTCTTTGCCCTTGGTGTATCAGTGAGAGGGGTTTTTCTGAAAGGTGTCAGTCCTTTGCTCAGCTGTATCGATGCAGGAGATGGTCCTTGTATTTTTCTGTTCATTGTCCTGTTCCATTTGTGGAGTATTCTCTACATGTCCTGGGTTCTCTTGCAGGCTGGTAATCCGCTTTCCTTTTGGGGTTTTCATCCTAAGGAGACCTTTTTTTCGGGTTCTGCAAGGTGCTTCTCCTTCTGTTAGTTTTTTGGCCTTGTGCCTTGAGATCTTTTCAGACTTTCTTAAGCATAGTCAGTCTGTGTATCTTCCTATTCGGAAGTGTAAGGTGTTGGGAGTCTTGGTTGTCCTCCTTGTCTGGTTCGTGGAGGAGTGTTTTTCGCTTGACCTCGTAGCCAGCGGGACTCTTGTCTCCTCAGAGGTTTTTGTGCTCTATTGGGACCAGTGATTTTGTGTGGTATCTGGCTTGGAATCTTATGGTCTTAATTGTTGGGCAGTTACTTAGTCCTCCTAACATTATTTTAGTTTCCTTGCTTCTGTTGAAGCAGTTCTCAGGCTGTGGTGCCCTCGGATTGGGGCCGCCTCTCTTGTTACCCTCCCGTTAGCATTCAGTGTCCTCTATAGCTTGGGTATTGTTTTCCCAAAAGTAACAAATGCAGCTGTGGACTCTCCCTGTATTTATAAGGAAAACATAAATTATGACTTACCAGATAATTTCCTTTCCTTCGATACAGGGAGAGTCCACAGCTCCCGCCTGTGCTCTCCGGTGGGCTGCCCTAAAGTTAGTGGCCAGGTTCTGTATTTTCCAAAACTAATGAATGCAGTTGTGGACTCTCTCCCTGTATCGAAGGAAAGGAAATTATCTGGTAAGTCATAATTTATGGGGGGAGGGGGGGGGATTTAGTTGCAGTTAACCCCTTTCCTGCTGTTGCTGATCAATGCTCTTTGTCCGAGACCATTCCCTGTTTTTTCCCTTTAAAAAAAAAATTGGGGGGGGGGGGATAATTGGCAGGTGGGAATGAGGGGCTGGTGATGTGGGAATTGGTGGGTGGTGAGGCATTAGTGTTTCTGTTGGAAAAAAGTCTGCTATAAAAAAGGAGTTAGGAAGGACTCTAGTTACTATTGCCCTTCCTGCCCATCTCTACCTGGCCTCTGTGTCACAGACTGCTTCAGAATCTACCATACACAGTTACATTTTTGATTCAAATCACTCTGTACATGTTCCTAAAGATGCCATAAGTTTCCTTGAATCGCCCATATCAGCAGATGAGTTGACAGGTGCTACTATGGATCTTCCTAACGGGAAGAGCCCAGGACCTAATGGCCTGGGGGCTAAATACCATAAATCATTCATACCTATTTTTTTTACCTTACGTGCAAAACATGTTTAATGAATTTGCTGAAATGAAAACCCTTCCACACACAAAGCTGGAAGCCTACGTCACCGTTCTTCCCAAACCTGGAAAATCTTTAGATAAACCAGAAAATTATAGACCAATATCTTTTGCTTAACACAGACATCATGATTCTTGCAAAAGCCTAAGCTAATGGAGTCAATAAATTCCTACCCTTACTCATATCCATACACTAGTTGGGTTTTGTCCCTGGTAGGGAGGGGAGGGAAAATACCCTCCAAAGTGTTATAACTAATGGATTTCTTATCAAAGGTACACTCTATTCCCATAGTGCTGCTCTCAACCTATGCAGAGAAAGCGTTGAATAGAGTTAGTCCTTCTTAAAACCATGCTAAAAAATGAAATTTCGGGAGAAGTTCCTGAATACTTTCTTTGCTTTATACTCTGCACCAAATGCTAGTATTACAGTGAATAATATACTATCTAATCCATTTCAAATATCAAATGGAATGAAACAGGGCTGTCCCCTTTACTATTTGTCATATCTCTAGAAGAACTAGCTAGCAATATAAGACAGAACAATCAAATTAAGTGGATTAAGACTGAATCTGCTGAACATAACATAGCCATGTATGTAGATAATCTCTTGTTAACCATAATGGAAGTAGATACCTCATTTCCAGCAGTCCTTAAAGATTTTAAGAGATATGGGGAGGTATCCAACTTTCTCTTCAAAATCTAAAATCTTAAATGTTGCCTTGTCCCAAGCCTCTACTGACTAGTTAAGGGCCCACTGCTCTTTAATCATTAAGAACACTAACTTAAAGTACTTGGAAATCTATCTGCCTCACTGTCAGACATCTTTGATTCCAACTTTGCCCATTTAAAAAACTAAATAACATATGACCTCTCCACAGGGAAGACTAAGTCAATATCCTGGCTAGGAAGAATAGGCGTGATCAAAATTAATGTTCTCCCAAGGATACTGTATTTTCTACAAACCATACAGATTCCCTTCAAACTTTATTGGAAACATATATCTAGAAAGGGGTCAAGCCACAAATAAACAGGCACCCCCTTTACTTGCCCAGGGAGAGAGGAGGGTTGGGTATTCCCAACCTTCACTTATATAGAAAGGCCATATTACTTCAGAGAATAATTGGATGGTGCCATCATACCGATTAGAAAGCCTGGATACAACTAGATACGCATATTCTTCAACAAGTTAATATTGGATTATTAGCATGGATAGAACCAAAACATAGGCCGACCAGCATTATTTATTACCCATTACTAAAGGAGCTCTTCACTGAATGGTATAAGATCACGCATACAGCTACACATATCTCCTCTCCTTACTCCCCCCATACACTGGTTTTCGGTAACCCTGAACTTGAATTATGTTCTATACATAAAAAATACTTCCTTAAGATTCAAACAGAATACTATTTGTAACATGCTTAGACAGGGAAAACTCAAAACCCAACAGGAAATACAGGAGGACTGCCAGAGTCTCAAGCTCTCCTGGTTCAGTTATGCACCACTTTCTTACGACACACATGCACAAATCGCATTTCACCAGAAAATCTACACCATTTGAGAAATTCTGCACTATGTCCCATCCCCCTGACATCTAATTTCAACGCTTAATAAGCTTCTCCTAATACCTACAGAGAGGATACGCTTCTAACATATGTCTCTGGGTGGCACAAAGAGAGAGAGATTTTTACAGTAGCTGAATGGTTGAAGGTGTTTCAGTGTTGGCCAAAACACAAGAATCCCATTATAAATACTTGAGTAGATACCTTACTCCATCAAGACTTAAATGAATATACCCATCTTCTAGTGGCAAGTGTTGGAGGGGATGTGGTTCTGAGGGGACAGTATTGCACGTGTGGTGGGGATGCCCTAAGCTGGAGACCTATTGGAATGATGACTGTGGAGAAGTGGGCAGAATACTGGAATTTGACTTACAAAGAGACCCTGCACTATTACTGTTCCTTTTCCCCCTTAAATTTCAGAATCTAATTAAAAAAGCCCTATTACTTATGCTTACTTGTGCAAAGGGACTTATTACGGAAGACCACAAACACCCTGACCTTACAGGAATGGAGAGCAAAAGTTGAGGATACTCTAGAAAGATATCATTATATGAAAAATGAAAATTGAGGTTCATGAATAAATGATACAGATATGGTCATACCAGACCACCACTAGCTAATTCAGCCCCACATTTTTACTGTATCTGTCACTGACTTCTGCATACTAAATCATTTAATTAATCTCTCCCCCTCTTCTCTAAATAATTTATCCCCCCTACCTGACTCTCAGTAAACCCTTTAGGGGCAACAGATGGCACCTACACTTTTATGCAGCTATTTAATCATATTTAGGTTATATTGATAACTTCACTTTACTTTATTTTTCTGGGAACCTGCATATACCTGCCATAGACCCTTGCTACCTTCTCCCCTCATGATATCTAAAGTTAATATACTTTACCTAGTAGATTAAGTGTTGACTATTATAGAATGCCTCTTTTCTATTATTTTTTACTGCAATATGCATCAAATTAGAATTTATAGCATCCCTTTATTAAGATTACACTGGACTACATAAATCAAATTGTACAAAACAGAAACGGATACATTTTTTGATACCAAAGAGCCTATCTATGAGGAAAAAATGTGCACTGTCGTTCTTTGCTCAATCTAAAGTCTGAAACAGACTTCTGCACTCAGTATTCATAATAATACCAGCTTAGTGCTCCACATGGACTATGCTCTTCATCCTCTCTTTTTATATAGACACTGGAAACTTAAATAGCAGTCTTGTCTATATTGTTATGCTCACTTTTTCTCAATAAAGCTCTTTAAAAAAAAGAAAAGGCTGCTCTGAACCTGGAAGTGCGTCACTATGAAATTTCCCCCAGCTTGGAGTGCCGATAACGTAGCTGATCAGACCCTCAAGCTAAGAGCCAGACACTAAATAGATAATGGTACAAGATGTGCTGTAATTAAAGCAACAAACAAATGTAGGATTCACACTGTCAGCTCTAGGCTACCCTGCTGCTCATAGTGACAACACAGTTGCATTATGTGATAGACTAATACTCCAAACCTCCTAATACATGAAGGAAACTATCTCACCTCTCTCTCCTCGATATTCCGTCAAACAGTGTTCAGTCTGCTAAATGCCTTAATGCAGGGTTACTTTAATCCCTTCGCTTCACTCCTCTCGGCTCAGAGCTGTTATCTCCGTCAGCATCCCCCGTGACCTCTGTGTCACGTAACCGCACTTCAGCCTTTAATTGTGCCGCTTCTCCCACTGTATGAGGTTTGATAGGTCTCCTTGGCAACTGTTGTGTGTCACTGATCCAGGCAGCAAACTGTGAAACAAAACCCGCATCCCCTACGGGTTAAGCGTATATGCTTATAGTATTTATCAGTCAGCATACTCCATTGCTGTTTGATACGAAAGACAAAAATGGTACTGCTAAAATCTTAATGTTTTATTTCTTGGACATTAAAATTGGTTCACATGATAAAGTTATAAACTACACAGACATGCTAGGCTCATCTGATGCGTTTCGACTCTGACAGCCTTAATCAAATAATGTAATTAAAATCCCAAATTTATTGATTCCAATTTAAAAACCTTAACATGCAGATAGGTTAGTGTCTAGGAGAGGAGGTGTAATTTTCTTTCTTTATTTATTTATAAAATATTTTACCAGGAAGGATACATTGAGATTTCTCTCGTTTTCAAGTATGTCCTGGGAAAGTATGTCCTTTATTGTGCCTGGCTCTGTCTACTTTTGCAAATGGTATGCCACAATGGGGTCATTTTCATTCCTGGGCTGCCATAATGTCTCAAATGTGACATAGGCCCAGAAAATGAATGTGCCAAATTTCCATGTAAATGGTCAAGCCCAATGTTTGACCCTGTATCTTCCTGAAACCCTATAAGATCTGTACTCGTGGGACATCGCTGAACACAAATATGGATGTCTTAATGCAGTAAAATCTATCAGGATTATGATATTCACACAAAAATAGATTGGGAAACATAACATTCCTTAATTTCTCACACTTACTGTATTCATATAAAAATGTAGTTTAGTCTTGTGTATAGTGGTTACACAACTGAGCTTTTGTACATAGTTTGTATATATTGCAGAGACTTTAACAACGTTTTAATCAACATTACATTATAGAGAGCATAGTTGCATCATTTTTAAGCAGGGCATTCATCTCTGTCTGCTACCTAAAATTCCTATGATGAAAATATGTATAATAGAACTTTTGAAAGATTAGCTTTTTTAAATTTATTGGCATACACTTCAGGGTTTACTCTGCGTACAAATGTATGTTTCTCCAACATAGGTGTGTCCGGTCCACGGCGTCATCCTTACTTGTGGGATATTCTCTTCCCCAACAGGAAATGGCAAAGAGCCCAGCAAAGCTGGTCACATGATCCCTCCTAGGCTCCGCCTACCCCAGTCATTCTCTTTGCCGTTGTACAGGCAACATCTCCACGGAGATGGCTTAGAGTTTTTTAGTGTTTAACTGTAGTTTTTATTATTCAATCAAGAGTTTGTTATTTTAAAATAGTGCTGGTATGTACTATTTACTCAGAAACAGTAAAGAGATGAAGATTTCTGTTTGTATGAGGAAAATGATTTTAGCACCGTAACTAAAATCCATGGCTGTTCCACACAGGACTGTTGAGAGCAATTAACTTCAGTTGGGGGAACAGTGTGCAGTCTCTTACTGCTTGAGGTATGACACATTCTAACAAGACGATGTAATGCTGGAAGCTGTCATTTTCCCTATGGGATCCGGTAAGCCATGTTTATTAAGATAGTAAATAAGGGCTTCACAAGGGCTTATTAAGACTGTAGACTTTTTCTGGGCTAAATCGATTCATTATTAACACATATTTAGCCTTGAGGAATCATTTAATCTGGGTATTTTGATAAGATTATATCGGCAGGCACTGTTTTAGACACCTTATTCTTTAGGGGCTTTCCCTAATCATAGTCAGAGCCTCATTTTCGCGCCGGTATGGCGCACTTGTTTTTGAGAACAGCATGGCATGCAGCTGCATGTGTGTGGAGCTCTGATACATAGAAAAGTCTTTCTGAAGGCATCATTTGGTATCGTATTCCCCTTTGGGCTTGGTTGGGTCTCAGCAAAGCAGATTCCAGGGACTGTAAAGGGGTTAAATATAAAAACGGCTCCGGTTCCGTTATTTTAAGGGTTAAAGCTTCCAAATTTGGTGTGCAATACTTTTAAGGCTTTAAGACACTGTGGTGAAATTTTGGTGAATTTTGAACAATTCCTTCATACTTTTTCGCAATTGCAGTAATAAAGTGTGTTTAGTTTAAAATTTAAAGTGACAGTAACGGTTTTATTTTAAAACGTTTTTTGTGCTTTGTTATCAAGTTTATGCCTGTTTAACATGTCTGAACTACCAGATAGATTGTGTTCTGACTGTGGGGAAGCCAAGGTTCCTTCTCATTTAACTATATGTAATTTATGTCATAAAAAAATTTAGTAAAAATGATGCCCAAGATGATTCCTCAAGTGAGGGGAGTAAGCATGGTACTGCATCATCCCCTCCGTCTACACCAGTCTAGCCCATACAGGAGGCCCCTAGTACATCTAGTGCGCCAATACTCCTTACTATGCAACAATTAACGGCTGTAATGGATAATTCTATCAAAAACATTTTAGCCAATATGCCCACTTATCAGCGAAAGCGCGACTGCTCTGTTTTAGAAAATTCTGTAGAGCATGAGAACGCTGATGATATGGTTTCTGAAGGGCCCCTATACCAGTCTGAGGGGGCCAGGGAGGTTTTGTCTGAGGGAGAAATTTCAGATTCAGGAAAAATTTCTCAACAAGCTGAACCTGATGTGATTACTTTTAAATTTAAGTTGGAACATCTCCGCGCTCTGCTTAAGGAGGTGTTATCCAATTTGGATGATTGTGATTATCTGGTCATTCCAGAACCACTATGTAAAATGGAAAAGTTCTTAGAGGCCCCGGGGCCCCCCGAAGCTTTTCCTATATCCAAGCGGGTGGCGTACATTGTTAATAAAGAATGGGACAGGCCCGGTATACCTTTAGTACCTCCCCCCATATTTAAAAAATTGTTTCCTATAGTCGATCCCAGAAAGGACTTATGGCAGACAGTCCCCAAGGTCGAGGGGGCGGTTTCTACTCTACACAAGCGCGCCACTATACCCATAGAAGATAGTTGTGCTTTCCAAGATCCTATGGATAAAAAATTAGAAGGTTTGCTAAAAAAGATGTTTGTTCAGCAAGGTTACCTTCTACAACCAATTGCATGCATTGTCCCTGTCACTACAGCCGCGTGTTTCTGGTTTGATGAGCTAGAAAAGGCGATTATTAGTAATTCTTCTTCTTATGAGGAGATTATGGACAGAATTCGTGCTCTTAAATTGGCTAATTCTTTCACCCTAGACGCCACCTTGCAATTGGCTAGGTTAGCGGCGAAAAATTCTGGGTTTGCTATTGTGGCGCAGAGCGCTTTGGTTAAAATCTTGGTCAGCGGATGCGTCTTCCAAGAACAAATTGCTTGACATTCCTTTCAAGGGGAAAACACTGTTTGGCCCTGACTTGAAAGAGATTATCTCTGATATCACTGGGGGCAAGGGCCACGCCCTTCCTCAGGATAGGTCTTTTCAAGACCAAAAATAAAAGGAAAGCAGGCCAGGAAACCTGCCACTGCTACCAAGACAGCATGAAATGCGGGCCCCCGATCCGGGACCGGATCTGGTGGGGGGCAGACTCTCTCTCTTCGCTCAGGCTTGGGCAAGAGATGTTCTGGATCCTTGGGCGCTAGTAATAGTCTCCCAAGGTTATTCTCTGGAGTTCAAGGGGCTTCCTCCAAGGGGGAGGTTCCACAGGTCTCAGAGACAGGCATTCTTACATTGTGTAGAAGACCTGCTAAAAATGGGAGTGATTCATCCTGTTCCATTAGGAGAACAAGGGATGGGGTTCTACTCCAATCTGTTCATAGTTCCCAAAAAAGAGGGAACGTTCAGACCAATCTTAGATCTCAAGATCTTGAACAAGTTTCTCAAGGTTCCATCGTTCAAGATGGAAACCATTCGAACAATTCTTCCTTCCATCCAGGAAGGTCAATTCATGACCACGGTGGATTTAAAGGATGCGTATCTACATATTCCTATCCACAAGGAACATCATCGGTTCCTAAGGTTTGCATTCCTGGACAAGCATTTCCAGTTCGTGGCGTTTTCTTTCGGATTAGCCACTGCTCCTAGGATTTTCTCATAGGTACTAGGGTCCCTTCTGGCGGTGCTAAGACCAAGGGGCATTGCTGTAGTACCTTGCTTAGACGACATTCTGATTCGAGCGTCGTCCCTTCCTCAAGCAAAGGCTCACACGGACATTGTCCTGGCCTTTCTCAGATCTCACAGATGGAAAGTGAACGTGGAAAAGAGTTCTCTATCTCCGTCAACAAGGGTTCCCTTCTTGGGAACAATAATAGACTCCTTAGAAATGAGGATTTTTCTGACAGAAGCCAGAAAAACAAAACTTCTAGACTCTTGTCGGATACTTCATTCCGTTCCTCTTCCTTCCATAGCGCAGTGCATGGAAGTGATAGTTTTGATGGTAGCGGCAATGGACATAGTCCTTTTGTGCGCATTCATCTAAGACCATTACAACTGTTCATGCTCAGTCAGTGGAATGGGGACTATTCAGACTTGTCTCCGAAGATACAAGTAAATCAGAGGACCAGAGACTCACTCCGTTGGTGGCTGTCCCTGGACAACCTGTCACAAGGGATGACCTTCCGCAGACCAGAGTGGGTCATTGTCACGACCGACGCCAGTCTGATGGGCTGGGGCGCGGTCTGGGGATCCCTGAAAGCTCAGGGTCTTTGGTCTCGGGTAGAAACTCTTCTACCGATAAATATTCTGGAACTGAGAGCGATATTCAATGCTCTCAAAGCTTGACCTCAGCTAGCGAGGGCCAAGTTCATACGGTTTCAATCAGACAACATGACAACTGTTGCGTTCATCAACCATCAGGGGGGAACAAGGAGTTCCCTAGCGATGGAAGAAGTGACCAAAATCATTCTATGGGCGGAGTCTCACTCCTGCCACCTGTCTGCTATCCACATCCCAGGAGTGGAAAATTGGGAAGCGGATTTTCTGAGTCGTCAGACATTGCATCCGGGGGAGTGGGAACTCCATCCGGAAATCTTTGCCCAAGTCACTCAACTGTGGGGCATTCCAGACATGGATCTGATGGCCTCTCGTCAGAACTTCAAAGTTCCTTACTACGGGTCCAGATCCAGGGATCCCAAGGCGGCTCTAGTGGATGCACTAGTAGCACCTTGGACCTTCAATCTAGCTTATGTGTTCCCGCCGTTTCCTCTCATCCCCAGGCTGGTAGCCAGGATCAATCAGGAGAGGGCGTCGGTGATCTTGTTAGCTCCTGCGTGGCCACGCAGGACTTGGTATGCAGATCTGGTGAATATGTCATCGGCTCCACCATGGAAGCTACCTTTGAGACGAGACCTTCTTGTTCTAGGTCCGTTCGACCCACTCCAGCTGACTGCTTGGAGATTGAACGCTTGTTCTTATCAAAGCGAGGGTTCTCAGATTCTGTTATTGATACTCTTGTTCAGGCCTGAAAGCCTGTAACCAGAAAAATTTACCACATAATTTGGGAAAAATATATCTGTTGGTGTGAATCTACAGGATTCCCTTGGGACAAGGTTAAGATTCCTAAGAGTCTATCCTTCCTTCGAGAAGGATTGGAAAAAGGATTATCTGCAAGTTCCTTGATGGGACAGATTTCTGCCTTGTCTGTGTTACTTCACAAAAAGCTGGCAGCTGTGCCAGATGTTCTAGCCTTTGTTCAGGCTCTGGTTAGAATCAAGCCTGTTTACAAACCTTTGACTCCTCCTTGGAGTCTCAACTTAGTTCTTTCAGTTCTTCAGGGGGTTCCGTTTGAACCCTTACATTCCGTAGATATTAAGTTATTATCTTGGAAAGTTTTGTTTTTGGTTGCAATTTCTTCTGCTAGAAGAGTTTCAGAGTTATCTGCTCTGCAGTGTTCTCCTCCTTATCTGGTGTTCCATGCAGATAAGGTGGTTTTACGTACTAACCTGGTTTTCTTCCAAAAGTTGTTTCTAACATGAAATTAACCAGGAGATAGTCGTGCCTTCTCTGGGTCCGAAACCAGTTTCGAAGAAGGAACGTTTGTTGCACAATTTGGATGTTGTTCGCGCTCTAAATTTCTGTTTAGATGCTGCAAAGGATTTTAGACAAACATCTTCCTTGTTTGTTGTTTATTCTGGTAAAAGGAGAGGTCAAGAAGCTACTTCTATCTCTCTCTCTTTTTGGATTAAAAGCATCATCAGATTGGCTTACGAGACTGCCGGACGGCAGCCTCCTGAAAGGATCACAGTTCCTTCCATTAGGGCTGTGGCTTCCACATGAGCCTTCAAGAACGAGGCTTCTGTTGATCAGATATGTAGGGCAGCGACTTGGTCTTCACTGCACACTTTTACTAAATTTTCAAGTTTGATATTTTTGCTTCTTCTGAGGCTATTTTTGGGAGAAAGGTTTTGCAAGCCGTGGTGCCTTCCATTTAGGTGACCTGATTTGCTCCCTCCCTTCATCCGTGTCCTAAAGCTTTGGTATTGGTTCCCACAAGTAAGGATGACGCCGTGGACCGGACACACCTATGTTGGAGAAAACAGAATTTATGTTTACCTGATAAATTACTTTCTTTCATGTAATTAACAAGAGTCCATGAGCTAGTGACGTATGGGATATACATTCCTACCAGGAGGGGCAAAGTTTCCCAAACCTTAAAATGCCTATAAATACACCCCTCACCACACCCACAAATCAGTTTTACAAACTTTGCCTCCAAGGGAGGTGGTGAAGTAAGTTTGTGCTAGATTCTACGTTGATATGCGCTCCGCAGCAAGTTGGAGCCCGGTTTTCCTCTCAGCGTGCAGTGAATGTCAGAGGGATGTGAAGAGAGTATTGCCTATTGAATGCAGTGATCTCCTTCTACGGGGTCTATTTCATAAGGTTCTCTGTTATCGGTCGTAGAGATTCATCTCTTACCTCCCTTTTCAGATCGACGATATACTCTTATATTTACCATTTCCTCTACTGATTCTCGTTTCAGTACTGGTTTGGCTTTCTACAAACATGTAGATGAGTGTCCTGGGGTAAGTAAGTCTTATTTTCTGTGACACTCTAAGCTATGGTTGGGCACTTTATTTATAAAGTTCTAAATATATGTATTCAAACATTTATTTGCCTTGACTCAGAATGTTCAACTTTCCTTATTTCCAGACAGTCAGTTTCATATTTGGGATTATGCATTGAATTATCATATTTTTTCTTACCTCAAAAAAATTTGACTTTTTTCCCTGTGGGCTGTTAGGCTCGCGGGGGCTGAAAATGCTTCATTTTATTGCGTCATTCTTGGCGCGGACTTTTTTGGCGCAAAAATTCTTTTCCGTTTCCGGCGTCATACGTGTCGCCGGAAGTTGCGTCATTTTTTGACGTTATTTTGCGTCAAAGATGTCGGCGTTCCGGATGTGGCGTCATTTTTGGCGCCAAAAACATTTTAGGCGCCAAATAATGTGGGCGTCTTTTTTGGCGCTAAAAAATATGGGCGTCATTTTTGTCTCCACATTATTTAAGTCTCTTTATTTATTGCTTCTGGTTGCTAGAAGCTTGTTCACTGGCATTTTTTTCCCATTCCTGAAACTGTCATTTAAGGAATTTGATCAATTTTGCTTTATATGTTGTTTTTTCTTTTACATATTGCAAGATGTTCCACGTTGCAACTGAGTCAGAAGATACTACAGGAAAATCACTGCACAGTGCTGGAGCTACCAAGCTAAGTCTGCTATAAACTTTTGGTATCTGTTTCTCCAGCTGTTATTTGTATTGCATGTCATGTCAAACTTATTAATGCAGATAAAATTTCCTTTAGTACTATTACATTACCTGTTGCTGTCCGTCAACATCTAATTTTCAGAGTGTTCCTGATAACATAAGAGATTTTATTTTTTTTTTAAATCCATTAAGAAGGCTGTGTCTGTTATTTCTCCTTCTAGTATACATAAAAGTCTTTTAAAACTTCTCTTTTTTTCAGATGAATTTTTAAATGAACATCATCATTCTGATACTGATAATAGTTCTTCTGGTTCAGAGGTTTCTGTCTCAGAGGTTGATGCTGATAAATCTTTGTATCTGTTCAAGATGGAATTTATTCGTTCTTTACTTAAAGAAGTGTTATTTGCATTAGAAATAGAGGATTCTGGTCCTCTTGATACTAAATGTAAACGTTTAAATAAGGTTTTTAAATCTGCTGTAGTTATTCCAGAAGTGTTTTATCTCCCTGATGCTATTTCTGAAGTAATTTCCAGGGAATGGAATAATTTGGGTAATTTATTTACTCCTTCTAGACGTTTAAGCAAATTATATCCTGTGCCATCTGACAGATTAGAGTTTTTTGGGACAAAAATCCCTAAGGTTATGGGGCTGTCTCTACTCCTGCTAATGTACTACTATTCCTATGGCAGATAGTACTTCATTTAAGGATCCTTTAGATAGGAAAATTGAATCTTTTCTAAGAAAAGCTTACTTATGTTCAGGTAATCTTCTTAGACCTGCTATATTTTTAGCGGATGTTGCTGCAGCTTCAACTTTTTGGTTAGAAGCTTTAGCACAACAGGTAACAGATCATAATTTTATAGCATTATTATTATTCTATAACATGCTAATTATTTTATTGGTGATACCATCTTTTGATATCATTAGAGTTGATGTCAGGTATATGTCTCTAGCTATTTTAGCTAGAAAAGCTTTATGGATTAAACTTGGAATGCTGACATGTCTTCTAAGTCAACTTTGCTTTCCCTTTCTTTCCAGGGTAAATAATCATTTCGTTCCTTTCCTCACAACAAGGAACAAAAGCCTGATCCTTCATCCTCAGGAGCGGTATCAGTTTGGAAACTATTTCCAGTTTGGAATATATCCAAGCCTTATAGAAACCTATTGTCAGCTCCTAAGTACCTATGAAGGTGCGGCCCTTATTCCAGCTCAGCTGGTATGGGGCAGATTACGTTTTTTTCAAAGAAATTTGGATCAATTCCGTTCTTAATCTCTGGTTTCAGAAACATTGTTTCAGAAAGGTACAGAATTGGCTTCAAGTTAAGGCCTCCTGCTAAGAGATTCTTTTCTTTCCCAGTTGACACAGCAAGGCTCAGCATTTCTGAAATGTGTTTCAGATCTAGAGTTGGCTGGAGTATTTATGCCAGTTCCAGTTCTGGAACAGGGGCTGGGGTTTTATTTTATCTCTTCATTGTACCAAAGAAGGTCAATTCCTTCAGACCAGTTCTGGATCTATCATTATTGAATCGTTATGTTAGGATACCAACATTCAAGATGGTTACTGTAGGACTATCCTGCCTTTTGTTTAGCAAGGGCATTATATGTCTACAATAGATTTACAGGATGTGTATCTGCATATTCCGATTCATCCAGATCACTTTTAGTGTCTGAGATTCTCTTTTTAGACAAGCATTACCAGTTTTGTGGCTCTACTGTTTGGTCTAGCCTCAGTTCCAAGAATTTTTTTCAAAGGTTCTCGGTGCCCTTCTTCTGTAATCAGAGAATAGGGTTTTAGTATTTCCTTATTTGGACGATATCTTGGTACTTGCTCAGTCTTCTCATTTTCGAAGAATCTCATACGAATCGACTTGTGTTGTTTCTTCAAGTTCATGGTTGGAGGATCAATTTACCATTCAGTTCATTGATTCCTCAGACAAGGGTAACCTTTTTAGGTTTCTAGATAAATTCAGTGTCTATGACTCTGTCCTTGTCAGACAAGAGAAGTTTAACATTGATATCAGCTTGTCAAAACCTTCAGTCACAATCATTCCCTTTGGTAGCCTTATGCATGGAAATGTTGGGTCTTAGGACTGCCGCATCAGATGCGATCTCCTTTGCTCGTTTTCACATGCGACCTCTTCAGCTCTGTATGCTGAACCAATGGTGCAGGGATTACTCAAAGATATCTCAATTAATATCTTTAAACCGATTTTACGACACTCTCTGACATGGTGGACAGATCACCATCGTTTAGTTCAGGGGGCTTCTTTGTTCTTCCGACCTGGACTATAATCTCAACAGATTCAAGTCTTACAGGTTGGGGAGCTGTGTGGGGGTCTCTGACGGCACAAGGGGTTTGGGAATCTCAGGAGGTGAGATTTCCGATCAATATTTTGGAACTCCGTGCAATTTTCAGAGCTCTTCAGTCTTGGCCTCTTCTGAAGAGAGAGTTGTTCATTGTTCTCAGATAAGACAATGTCACAACTGTGGCATACATCAATCATCAAGGAGGGACTCACAGTCCTCTGGTTATGAAAGAAGTATCTCGAATTTTTGTTTGGGCGGAATCCAGCTCCTGTCTAATCTCTGCGGTTTATATCCCAGGTATGGACAATTGGAAAGCGGATTATCTCAGTCGCCAAACGTTGCATCCGGGCGAATGGTCTCTTCACCCAGAGGTATTTCTTCAGATTGTTCAAAATGTGGGAACTTCCAGAAATAGATCTGATGGCTTCTCATCTAAACAAGAAACTTCCCAGGTATCTGTCTAGATCCCTGGATCTTCAGGCAGAGGCAGTGGATGCATTTTCACTTCCTTGGAAGTATCATCCTGCCTATATCTTTCCGCCTCTAGTTCTTCTTCCAAGAGTAATCTCCAAGATTCTGAAGGAATGCTCGTTTGTTCTGCTGGTAGCTCCGGCATGGCCTCACAGGTTTTGGTATACGGATCTTGTCCGGATGGCCTCTTGCCAACCGTGGACTCTTCCGTTAAGACCAGACCTTTTGTCTCAAGGTCCTTTTTTCCATCAGGATCTGAAATCCTTAAATTTAAAGGTATGGAGATTGAACGCTTGATTCTTGGTCAAAGAGGTTTCTCTGACTCTGTGATTAATACTATGTTACAGGCTCGTAAATTTGTATCCAGAGAGATATATTATAGAGTCTGGAAGACTTATATTTCTTGGTGTCTTTCTCATCATTTTTCTTGGCATTCTTTTAGAATACCGAGACTATTGCAATTTCTTCAGGATGGTTTAGATAAGGGTTTGTCCGCAAGTTCCTTGAAAGGTCAAATCTCTGCTCTTTCTGTTCTTTTTCACAGAAAGATTGCTGTTCTTCCTGATATTCATTGTTTTGTACAAGCTTTGGTTCGTATAAAGCCTGTCATTAAGTCAATTTCTCCTCCTGGAGTTTGAATTTGGTTCTGGGGGCTCTTCAAGCTCCTCCATTTGAACCTATGCATTCATTGGATATTAAATTACTTTCTTGGAAAGTTTTGTTCCTTTTGGCCATCTCTTCTACCAGAAGAGTTTCTGAATTATCTGCTCTTTCTTGTGAGTCTCCTTTTCTGATTCTTCATCAGGATAAGGCGGTGTTGCGAACTTCTTTTGAATTTTACCTAAAGTTGTGAATTCCAACAACATTAGTGGAGAAATTGTGGTTCCTTCATTATGTCCTAATCCTAAGAATTCTAAGGAGAAATCGTTGCATTCTTTGGATGTTGTTAGAGCTTTGAAATATTATGTTGAAGCTACGAAATCTTTCTGTAAGACTTCTAGTCTATTTGTTATCTTTTCCGGTTCTAGGAAAGGCCAGAAAGCCTCTGCCATTTCTTTGGCATCTTGGTTGAAATCCTTAATTCATCTTGCCTATGTTGAGTCGGGTAAAATTCCGCCTCAGAGAATTACAGCTCATTCTACTAGGTCAGTATCTACTTCCTGGGCGTTTAGGAATGAAGCTTCGGTTGACCAGATTTGCAAAGCAGCAACTTGGTCCTCTTTGCATACTTTTACTAAATTCTACCATTTTGATGTATTTTCTTCTTCTGAAGCAGTTTTTGGTAGAAAAGTTCTTCAGGCAGCGGTTTCAGTTTGAATCTTCTGCTTATGTTTTTTGTTAAACTTTATTTTGGGTGTGGATTATTTTCAGCAGGAATTGGCTGTCTTTATTTTATCCCTCCCTCTCTAGTGACTCTTGTGTGGAAAGATCCACATCTTGGGTAGTCATTATCCCATACGTCACTAGCTCATGGACTCTTGTTAATTACATGAAAGAAAACATAATTTATGTAAGAACTTACCTGATAAATTCATTTCTTTCATATTAACAAGAGTCCATGAGGCCCACCCTTTTTTGTGGTGGTTATGATTTTTTTGTATAAAGCACAATTATTCCAATTCCTTATTTTATATGCTTCGCACTTTTTTTCTTATCACCCCACTTCTTGGCTATTCGTTAAACTGATTTGTGGGTGTGGTGAGGGGTGTATTTATAGGCATTTTAAGGTTTGGGAAACTTTGCCCCTCCTGGTAGGAATGTATATCCCATACGTCACTAGCTCATGGACTCTTGTTAATATGAAAGAAATGAATTTATCAGGTAAGTTCTTACATAAATTATGTTTTCTCCAACGGTGTGTCCGGTCCACGGCCCGCCCTGGTTTTTTTAATCAGGTCTGATAATTTATTTTCTTAACTACAGTCACCACGGTAACATATGGTTTCTCCTATGCAAATTTTCCTCCTTAACGTCGGTCGAATGACTGGGGTAGGCGGAGCCTAGGAGGGATCATGTGACCAGCTTTGCTGGGCTCTTTGCCATTTCCTGTTGGGGAAGAGAATATCCCACAAGTAAGGATGACGCCGTGGACCGGACACACCGTTGGAGAAATTAATTTATCAGGTAAACATAAATTCTGTTTTATAGCAATAAAATTCTTGTGGTGGCTTCCTCAGAGTAACTTTCCTGTAAGCGTCAAGATTTTGTCTTGACCTTTATGAACAATATATAACTACTATATGGTTGTTAAACTTCATTCCCTCATAGACCTGTTTTTTATTTGGAATAATAAAGCACATCTCAACAAAATAATGCTTATACCAAGTATAATTCAGTATGTGTGACATTTTCAGGTCTCTACAGAGCCTGTATAACAGTGCTTGCTTGAGTGAGTCTATTGTGTGAGTTTATTGTCTTTGTGGTAACACATTTATTGTATGTGTTTTACTTGTCTTGTTTGTGCAAAATAGTTTTTTCTTTCTTATGTCTGTTCCTTCATACACTGCCTCTTTTTTGTACCACAAGAGGAAGGGCAAGTGCAGTGACAAAAATATTATTACAGTCTATGAATACTGCCTGAAAACACTTGGATTTTCCTAATAGGAACTGTTAATCATGGCTCTGTACTGGCCATGGGGCGTCAGCCTTTCCTCTCAAATAACTCCAAGATTGCTCCCCCTTGTGTCCATGAGCTGCAGTTCATGCTGGTAAAATGACCAGACGCCACAGTAACAATGAGGTACTATGGCTTTAACTATCATGTGTATAAATATTGACACATATATTTTGTATTTGGATATAACTTTAGTGCCTATAACATTTAACTTTGTTAGCTATTGCTTTAAATAATCGGACTTGGAAGCCGTTCGTTCAAGTTTTTTCCCAAAGCACTATCACACATCTGACTGAATGAAAGTGCTTAGTATCGTCTCTGGATTTCCACTTGTGAACCACCAGTGGGATCTCTCTGAAAGTTAACACTAAAGATATTATGCCTTTGTTTGTTACCCTGTCCAGATAAGCACCATCCTCCCATTCATCTTATTTGGTCTTTTATTTGTATTTTTATTATATATGTGCTAGATTTAGTAAGCTGTATTCAAAGCTTTTTCGGGTATGTGGAGCAGGTTCAAATAAGCGGGCCTGCTGCCACATATTTAAAGGGACATTAAACCCCAAATTTTTCTTTCATGATTCATATAGAAAATACAACTTTAAACAAAATTCCCATTTATTTCTATGATCTAATTTGCTTTATTCTTTAGATATACTTTGTTAAAGAAGTAGCAATGTGCATGGGTGAGCCAATCGCACAAGGCATCTATGTGCAGCCACCAATCCACAGCTATTGAGCCTATCTAGATATGTTTTACAGCAAAGGATATCAAGAGAATGAAGTAAATTAGGTAATAGAAGTAAATTAGAAAGTTATTTTAAATTGCATGATCTTTCATGAAAAAATTGGGTTTTATGTCCCTATAAGAAGCAAAAACGGCTTCTTTTGCCTCTTCACCTCAGGGGTGGCAAGATCAATCACCCCAACGCTTGTTTGGGGAGATTGACAGTCCCTGCTCTAGCATAATTGGTTGTGCCGGAGCAGGGGGAGGTATTGCACAAGAATCCTCGCTATGTGATGCAACACTGCAAGTGGCAATTGAAGGCAGACAAGTTCACTATTTGCTAGCCTGTCTAACTGTAGGGATAGTAAATCTAGCTTCTCATAGTAGTTTTATGGCCAGTTCTTTCATTCCTGCCTAAAGTAGTCTTGAGTTTTCATGACTCGGGACTTCGTCTTCCCTCATTGTGTCAAGCTTAAAGTATGAATTTATGTATGTTTGTGTGTATACTTCTTAAAGGTATTTTTTATTGCCTTTAATTGTAATTCATTAACAGATTCTGCAATGCTATGTAGAAGGTACAATAAAAAACAAGTCAGAGTGGGTGCTGGGTCCTGCTACCTAGAAAGCTTACAATATAAATGGCTGTGTCCTGTGTAGGGGTGTGATGTTCATATCCAACAGTGAATATTTTTGAAATACTTCATGCTGAAAGTTCCTTTATTTGTTTCAAGCGCTTGTCGCACTGAGCTGCTCAAGAAGCCCATGGCAGAGCGCTTTTTTGCTAAGAGGTGACGTTTCCAATAGCAATGCGTCAAGCCGTATTTTCCGCACGGCTATAGGCTAAGAGGTGAAAATGTCACCTCTCAGCAAAACAGCGTTCTGCCTGAGCAGCTTAGTGCAACTAACGCTTAACACAAATAAAGGAGCTTTTATTTGTTCCAATGGTCAATCCTAGCGTTTCACAAACGCTAGGATTGACAATCACTTTAAACTAATTTCTCAACTTTTTTTTATGCAAAGGATATTTCTTTCATGTAATTGGCAAGAGTCTATGAGCTAGTGACGTATGGGATATACATTCCTACCAGGAGGGGCAAAGTTTCCCAAACCTCAAAATGCCTATAAATACACCCCTCACCACACCCACAATTCAGTTTTACAAACTTTGCCTCCCATGGAGGTGGTGAAGTAAGTTTGTGCTTAAGATTCTTCGTTGATATGCGCTTCGCAGCATGCTGAAGCCCGGTTTTCCTCTCAGAGTGCAGTGAATGTCAGAGGGATGTGAAGAGAGTATTGCCTATTTGAATACCATGGTCTCCTTCTACGGGATCTATTTCATAGGTTCTCTGTTATCGGTCGTAGAGATTTCTTCTCCTACCTCCCTTTTCAGATCGACGATATACTCTTATATACCATTACCTCTACTGATTCTCGTTTCAGTACTGGTTTGGCTAACTGCTATATGTAGATGAGTGTCCTAGGGTAAGTAAGTCTTATTTCTATTCATGACACTCAAAGCTATGGTTGGGCACTTTATATGTTAAGTTCTAAATATATGTGTTAAACTTATATTTGCCATGATTCAGGATAATCAGTATTCCTTCTTTCAGACTGTCAGTTTATTTTTTTTTTGGGAAAATGCATATGAATTATATTTTTTCTTACCTTAAAAAATTCAGTTTTCAATTGACTTTTTTTCTAAATTGCGGGTGCAGAAAATGCTTCTATTTATTGCGTCATTTTTGGCGCAAGACTTTTTTGGCGCAAAAATTTCATGATTTCTGGCGTCATAGTTGGTGCCGGAAGTTTTCACATGATTGCGTCATTTTTTACGTATGTGTGTTGCGGACGTTTTTTTGGCGCCAAAAAATATGGGCGTCATCTTGGCGACAAAATATGTGGGCGTTCTATTTGGCGCCAGAAATGTGGGCGTCATTCTTGGCGCCAGTTTTTTTCACATTATTTCAGTCTCACTTTTTAGTTGCTTCTGGTTTCTAGAGGCTTGTTTTGTTTTGCATTTTTTCCCATTCCTGAAACTGCCATTTAAGGAATTTGATAATTTTGCTTTATATGTTGTTTTTTCTATTACATATTGCAAGATGTCACTACCTGACCCTGGATCAGAATCTACTTCTGGAAAGATGCTGCCTGATGTCGGTTCTACCAAAGCTAAGTACATTTGTTGTAAACTTTTGGTAACTGTTCCTCCGGCTGTAGTTTGTGTTAGCTGTCATGATAAACTATCAAACACTGATAATATTTCCATTAGTAATAATCCATTACCTGTTGTTCCTTCAACATCTAATGTTCAGGATGTTCCTGTTAATGTAAAAGAATTTGTTTCTAATTCTATTTGGAAGGCTCTGTCTGTTATTCCTCCTCCTAGTAAACGTAAGAGGTCTTTTAAAACTTCTCATATTTCAGATGAATTTTTAAATGACCGCCATCATTCTGACTTATCTTTTTCTGATGAGGATCTATCTGGTTCAGAAGATTCTGCCTCAGATATTGACACTGATAAATCTTCATATTTGTTTAAGATGGAGTTTATTCGTTCTTTACTTAAAGAAGTGTTGATTGCTTTAGATATGGAGGAGTCTAGTCCTCTTGATATTAAAACTAATAAGCGTTTAAATTCAGGTTTCTTTCATGTAATTAGCAAGAGTCCATGAGCTAGTGACGTATGGGATATACATTCCTACCAGGAGGGGCAAAGTTTCCCAAACCTCAAAATGCCTATAAATATACCCCTCACCACACCCACAAATCAGTTTTACAAACTTTGCCTCCCATGGAGGTGGTGAAGTAAGTTTGTGCTAGATTCTACGTTGATATGCGCTTCGCAGCAGGCTGGAGCCCGGTTTTCCTCTCAGCGTGCAGTGAATGTCAGAGGGATGTGAAGAGAGTATTGCCTATTTGAATTCAATGATCTCCTTCTACGGGGTCTATTTCATAGGTTCTCTGTTATCGGTCGTAGTGATTCATCTCTTACCTCCCTTTTCAGATTGACGATATACTCTTATATATACTATTACCTCTACTGATTCTCGTTTCAGTACTGGTTTGGCTTTCTACTACATGTAGATGAGTGTCCTGGGGTAAGTAAGTCTTATTTTCTATGACACTCTAAGCTATGGTTGGGCACTTTTATATAAAGTTCTAAATATATGTATTCAAACATTTATTTGCCTTGACTCAGGATGTTCAACGTTCCTTATTTCAGACAGTCAGTTTCATATTTGGGATAATGCATATGAATAAATCAATTTTTTCTTACCTTAAAATTTGACTTTTTCCTGTTGGCTGAAAATGCTTCATTTTATTGCGTCATTCTTGGCGCAAAAATTTTCTTGTCATTTCCGGCGTCATACGTGTCGCCGGAAGTTGCGTCATTTTTTTTACGTTTTTGCGCCAAAAAATGTCGGCGTTACCAGATGTGGCGTGATTTTTGGCGCCAAAAGCATTTAGGCGCCAAATAATGTGGGCGGCTTTTTTTGCGCTACAAAATTTGAGCGTCATTGTTGTCTCCACAATATTTAAGTCTCATTGTTTATTGCTTCTGGTTGCTAGAAGCTTGTTCATTGGCATTTTTTTCCCATTCCTGAAACTGTCATTTAAGGAATTTGATCAATTTTGCTTTATATGTTGTTTTTTCTATTACATATTGCAAGATGTCTCAGATTGACCCTGAATCAGAAGCCACTTCTGGAAAAACGCTTAACTGAGTTTCAGTTCTACCAAAGCTAAGTTCATTTATTTTAAATGTTATAAATGTTTATCTTTAGCTATGGTTTGTAATAAGTTATTATGATATACTTTTACATGCAGAATCCATTAGTATTTATGCTTTATATATTTCCATTCTTACATCTTATGTACAAGAAATATTTAGAAGATTTATAAGAAATATTTTTCTGATTCTATTTTAAAGGCTTTGTCTGACTTCGTGCCTTCTAATAAAATTTTTAGGTCTTTTTCACTTCTTTTTTAATTATTGAAGTTTCAAATGACCAACAACATACTGATTTATCCTTCTCTGATGATGTTTTTTCTTTTTCAGAAATTTTCTTCATCAGATATTGACACTAACAAATCTACTTTTTTTATTATTTTTTTATTATTAAAGTACATTTGTTCTTTGTTGAAAAGGTGTTGATTATTTTGGATATTAAGGTAACTAGTTCTTTAAGATTAGCTGACACTATTTCTGCCTATTTATTCTTCTGTGTTTTCAGAGGTTTTCTTTCCAATTCCCCATACTATGGAATGGAATAGGCTGAGAATTTTCTTTTATTCCTTCTTCAAAGGTTTTAAACTATATTCTTTGCCAGCAGTTAAATTCAATTTGGAGGGTTCTCCAATTTATTGGGGCTATCTCTACTCCTACTAATTATGCTATTGTTTCTATAGCAAAATAGTATTTATTTTCCTTTAGATAGTTGTATCTTATTTATGGAAAATTATTTAGTTTTAGGTACTTTTCTTGGTCCTGTGATTTATTTGGATATTGCAATTGCTTCATTTCTCCAACATTGGTGTGTCCGGTCCACGGCGTCATCCTTACTTGTGGGAATATCTCTTCCCCAACAGGAAATGGCAAAGAGTCCCAGCAAAGCTGGCCATATAGTCCCTCCTAGGCTCCGCCCACCCCAGTCATTCTCTTTGCCGTTGCACAGGCAACATCTCCACGGAGATGGTTAAGAGTATGTGGTATTTAGTTGTAGTTTTTTATTCTACTATCAAGAGTTACCTTTGAGACAGGACCTTCTTGTACAGGGTCCATTCGAACATCCAAATCTGGTCTCCCTCCAGCTGACGGCTTGGAGATTGAACGCTTGATTCTATCAAAGCGTGGGTTTTCAGATTCTGTGATAGATACTCTGGTTCAAGCCAGAAAACCGGTAACTAGAAAAATTTACCATAAAATATGGAAAAGATATATCTGCTGGTGTGAATCCAAGGGATTCCCATGGAATAAGATAAAAATTCCTAAGGTCCTTTCCTTTCTACAAGAAGGTTTGGATAAAGGATTATCTGCGAGTTCTCTAAAGGGACAGATTTCTGCTTTATCTGTCTTACTACACAAACGACTGGCAGCTGTGCCAGATGTTCAAGCATTTGTTCAGGCTCTGGTTAGGATCAAGCCTGTTTACAGACCTTTGACTCCTCCCTGGAGTTTAAATCTAGTTCTTTCAGTTCTTCAAGGGGTTCCGCTTGAACCTTTACATTCCATAGATATAAAGTTGTTATCTTGGAAAGTTTTGTTTTTGGTTGCTATTTCTTCTGCTAGAAGATTTTCTGAGTTATCTGCTCTGCAGTGTACTCCGCCCTATCTGGTGTTCCATTCAGATAAGGTTGTTTTGCGTACTAAGCATGGTTTTCTTCCAAATGTTGTTTCCAACAAAAATATTGACCAGGAGATAGTTGTACCTTCTTTGTGTCCGAATCCAGTTTTTAAGAAGGAACGTTTGCTACACAATTTAGATGTAGTCCGTGCTCTAAAATTCTACTTAGAAGCTACAAAAGACTTCAGACAAACATCTTCTCTGTTTGTCGTCTATTCTGGTAAAAGGAGAGGTCAAAAAGCAACTTCTACCTCTCTTTCCTTTTGGCTTAAAAGCATCATCCGATTGGCTTATGAGACTGCCGGACGGCAGCCTCCTGAAAGAATCACAGCTCACTCCACTAGGGCTGTGGCTTCCACATGGGCCTTCAAGAACGAGGCTTCTGTTGATCAGATATGTAAGGCAGCGACTTGGTCTTCACTGCACACTTTTGCCAAATTTTACAAATTTGATACTTTTGCTTCTTCGGAGGCTATTTTTGGGAGAAAGGTTTTGCAAGCCGTGGTGCCTTCCGTTTAGGTAACCTGATTTGCTCCCTCCCTTCATCCGTGTCCTAAAGCTTTGGTATTGGTTCCCACAAGTAAGGATGACGCCGTGGACCAGACACACCAATGTTGGAGAAAACAGAATTTATGCTTACCTGATAAATTACTTTCTCCAACGGTGTGTCCGGTCCACGGCCCGCCCTGGTTTTTTAATCAGGTTTGATGAATTATTTTCTCTAACTACAGTCACCACGGCACCCTATGGTTTCTCCTATTTTTTCCTCCTGTCCGTTGGTCGAATGACGGGGTGGGCGGAGCCTAGGAGGGACTATATTGCCAGCTTTGCTGGGACTCTTTGCCATTTCCTGTTGGGGAAGAGATATTCCCACAAGTAAGGATGACGCCGTGGACCGGACACACCGTTGGAGAAAGTAATTTATCAGGTAAGCATAAATTCAGTTTTTTTCTGTTTACTTTAAGATCAAGTATCAGATTATGATTTATTTTAGCATTGTTAAAGGGAGAACATTTACTAGACTAGGTGCTGTTGCATTTGTCTTGTTGTTTTGTATTCATTGATTATGCAAGTCCACTGTATTGACTGGTCCTTTAAACTGGACTATCATGCTAATAATTTCATTTGTGTCTTCATTTTATTGAATATTTTCGCAAATGAGGGTTAATCTATGTCTTTAGCTATTTTAGCTAGAAGAATTTTGTGATTTTTAAAAAATACATATTTCTTTTGTTCTAAGATAATCAATTATTTGTTTTATAATTGGATTCCATTCTTAACTGTTACTCTGGGCTTCAAGATTGAGTTCTAAGACTAAAACTTTAAGCTTATACTAGTTTGGTTGTTCTTATTAAGGAACGAATTCCTGAGTTCTTTCCCAAGTAACATGTTTATAATTGGAAATTTTTCAGTTCAAAATCAGCTCCTAATATTGCGATGTACGTGCCGTATTCCAGCTTGGCTGGTAAGGGGCAGGTTAAGACTTCTTTGAAATTTATTTGGTTCTATTTTGTCCAAATTTCTTTGATTTTATTCCAGTAAGGCTAACACTTTCTTTAAGTGTGTTTCTGTCCTATATATTTTGGGAACTGTTGAAGCATGGCTGGGCACCCATGGGGTTCAAGCGCTGCTCAGACCTGGAATCTTCTGGGGTATTTCTTCCAGTTCCTTTTTTAGGAACTGGGTTTTGGAGTTTTATTCAAACTATTCTGCCTTTTTATGGTCATTGATAGCATTATTTGTTTTCATTATATACAATAAATGCATATTTTCATTTTTCTGTTTTCATTCAGATTATTTTCTGAGGATGCGGAATCTCATATGATTCACTTTGCTCTTCAGGACATAGTTAGAGGATCTTTTTTTCAAAAGCTCTTGATTCCTAACACAAGGGTCACCTTTTTTTAGGTTTCCAGATAGTTTGTTTCACTGTCTTTGTCTCTATCAGACAAGGGATAATTTTATTGGGTTCGGTCTGTCGGTACCTTTAGTCTCTATTATTTCCTTCAGTTGCTATATATGCATAGAAGTTTTATGTCTTATGGCCACAGCATTGGATTCAATTCCCTTTGCTCATTTTCAATAGAAAGAACCTTTCCAGTCTTTTATGAGTGTTGTTTCTTCAAGAACATGGTTGGAGGATCAATTTACCAAAAAGTTTGTTGATTCCTCAGACAAGGGTAACCTTTTTAGGTTTCCAGATAGATTCAGTGTCCATGACTCGGTCTCTGACGGACAAGAGACGTCTGAAATTGGTTTCAGCTTGTCGAAACCTTCAGTCTCAATCATTCCCTTCGGTAGCCTTATGCATGGAAATTCTAGGTCTTATGACTGCTGCATTGGACGCGATCCCCTTTGCTCGTTTTCACATGCGACCTCTTCAGCTCTGTATGCTGAACCAGTGGTGCAGGGATTATACAAAGAGTCTCGAACAATCTCGAACCGATTGTTCGACACTCTCTGACGTGGTGGACAGACCACCATCGTTTAGTTCAGGGGGCTTCTTTTGTTCTTCCAACCTGGACTGTGATCTCAACAGATGCAAGTCTGACAGGTTGGGGAGCTGTATGGGGGTTTATGACAGCACAAGGGGTTTTGGAATCTCAGGAGGCGAGATTACCAATCAACATTTTGGAACTCCGTGCAATTTTCAGAGCTCTTCAGTCGTGGCCTCTTCTAAAGAGAGAGTCGTTCATTTGTTTCCAGACGGACAATGTCACAACCATGGCATATGTCAATCATCAAGGAGGGACTCACAGTCCTCTGGCTATGAAAGAAGTATCTCAAATACTTGCATGGGCGGAATCCAGCTCCTGTCTAATTTCTGCGGTTCATATCCCAGGTATAGACAATTGGGAAGCGGATTATCTCAGTCGCCAAACGCTACATCCGGGCGAATGGTCTCTTCACCCAGAGGTATTTCTTCAGATTGTTCAAATATGGGGACTTCCAGAAATAGATCTGATGGCTTCTCATCTAAACAAGAAGCTTCCCAGGTATCTGTCCAGATCCAGGGATCCTCAGGCAGAAGCAGTGGATGCATTGTCACTTCCTTGGAAGTATCATCCTGCTTATATCTTTCCGCCTCTAGTTCTTCTTCCAAGAGTGATTTCCAAGATTCTAAAGGAGCGTTAGTTTATTCTGCTGGTGGCTCCAGCATGGTCTCACAGGTTTTGGTATGCGGATCTTGTCCGGATGGCTACTTGCCAACCGTGGACTCTTCCGTTAAGACCAGACCTTCTATCGCAAGGTCATTTTTTTCCATCAGGATCTCAAATCCTTAAATTTGAAGGTATGGAGATTGAACGCTTGATTCTCAGTCATAGAGGTTTCTCTGACTCCGTAATTAATACTATGTTACAGGCTCGTAAATCTGTATCTAGGATGATATATTATCGAGTCTGGAAGACTTACATTTCTTGTTGTTCTTCTCATCATTTTTCTTGGCATTCTTTTAGAATTCCTAGAATTTTACAGTTTCTTCAGGATGGTTTGGATAAAGGTTTGTCTGCAAGTTCCTTGAAAGGACAAATCTCTGCTCTTTCTGTTCTTTTTCACAGAAAGATTGCTAGTCTTCCTGATATTTATTGTTTTGTACAAGCTTTGGTTCGTATAAAACCTGTTATTAAGTCAATTTCTCGTCCTTGGAGTTTGAATTTGGTTCTAGGGGCTCTTCAAGCTCCTCCGTTTGAACCTATGCATTCGCTGGATATTAAATTACTTTCTTGGAAAGTTTTGTTTCTTTTGGCCATCTCTTCTGCTAGAAGAGTTTCTGAATTATCTGCTCTTTCTTGTGAGTCTCCTTTTCTGATTTTTCATCAGGATAAGGCGGTTTTGCGAACTTTATTTAAATTTTTACCTAAGGTTGTGAATTCTAACAACATTAGTAGAGAAATTGTAGTTCCTTCATTGTGTCCTAATCCTAAGATCTCTAAGGAAAGATCGTTGCATTCTTTGGATGTAGTTAGAGCTTTGAAATATTATGTTGAAGCTACTAAGATTTCCGGGTGACTTCTAGTCTATTTGTTATCTTTTCTGGTTCAAGGAAAGGTCAGAAGGATTCTGCCATTTCTTTGGCATCGTGGTTAAAGTCTTTGATTCATCATGCTTATGTTGAGTCGGGTAGAACTCCGCCTCAAAGGATTACAGCTCATTCAACTAGGTCAGTCTCTACTTCCTGGGTATTTAGGAATGAAGCTTCGGTTGATCAGATTTGCAAAGCAGCAACTTGGTCTTCTTTGCATACTTTTACTAAATTCTACCATTTTGATGTGTTTTCTTCCTCAGAAGCAGTCTTTGGTAGAAAAGTACTTCAGGCAGCTGTTTCAGTTTGATTCTTCTGCTTATATTTTCAGTTTTTTTCATTATAAGATTTAAACTTTGTTTTGGGTGTGGATTATTTTTCAGCGGAATTGGCTGTCTTTATTTTATCCCTCCCTCTCTAGTGACTCTTGCGTGGAAGATCCACATCTTGGGTATTCATTATCCCATACGTCACTAGCTCATGGACTCTTGCTAATTACATGAAAGAAAACATAATTTATGTAAGAACTTACCTGATAAATTCATTTCTTTCATATTAGCAAGAGTCCATGAGGCCCACCCTTTTTTTTGTGGTGGTTATGATTTTTTTGTATAAAGCACAATTATTCCAATTCCTTATTTTTTATGCTTTCGCACTTTTTTTCTTGTCACCCCACTTCTTGGCTATTCGTTAAACTGATTTGTGGGTGTGGTGAGGGGTGTATTTATAGGCATTTTGAGGTTTGGGAAACTTTGCCCCTCCTGGTAGGAATGTATATCCCATACGTCACTAGCTCATGGACTCTTGCTAATATGAAAGAAATGAATTTATCAGGTAAGTTCTTACATAAATTATGTTTTTAAACCTCATGTAGTTATTCCAGAAGTTTTTCCAGTTCCTGATGCTATCTCAGAAGTAATTTCTAGGGAATGGAATAGTCTGGGTACTTCATTTACTCCTTCTCCAAGGTTTAAGAAATTGTACCCTTTGCCATCTGATAGATTAGAGTTTTGGGAGAAAATCCCCAAAGTTGATGGGGCTATCTCTGCTCTTGCTAAACGTACTACTATTCCTACAGCAGATAGTACTTATTTTAAAGATCCTTTAGATAGGAAGCTTGAATCCTTTCTAAGGAAGGCTTATTTATGTTCAGGTAATCTTCTTAGACCTGCTATTTCTTTGGCTGATGTCGCTGCAGCTTCCACTTTCTGGTTGGAGGCTTTAGCGCAACAAGTGTCAGACCATAATGCTTATAGCCTTGTTAAACTTCTTCAACATGCTAATAACTTTGTTTGTGATGCCATTTTTGATATCATTAGAATTGATGTCAGGTATATGTCTTTAGCTATTTTAGCCAGAAGAGCTTAAATGCAGCTTGGAATGCAGATATGACTTCTAAGTCAACGTTGCTTTCTCTTTCTTTCCAAGGTAATAAATTATTTGGTTCTCAGTTAGATTCAATAATTTCAACTGTTACAGGGGGGAAGGGAGCCTTTTTGCCTCAGGACAAAAAATCTAAAGGTAAATATAGGGCTGCTAATCGTTTTCGTTCCTTTCGTTGGAATAAGGAACAAAAGCCTGGCCCTTCCCCTAAAGGAACAGTTTCCGTTTGGAAACCTTCTCCAGTCTGGAATAAATCCAAGCCTTTTAGAAAGTCAAAACCAGCTCCCAAATCCGCATGAAGGTGCGGCCCTCATTCCAGCACAGCTGGTAGGGGGCAGGTTACGATTTTTAATAGATGTTTGGATCAATTTGATTCAAAATCATTGGATTCCGAATATTGTTTCACAAGGGTACAGAATAGGTTTCAAGGTAAGGGAAGATTTTTTCTCTCATGCATTCCAGTAGACCCAGTAAAGGCTCAAGCGTTTCTGAAATGTGTTTCAGACCTGGAGTCAGCTGGGGTAATTGTGCCAGTTCCAGTTCTGGAACGGGGCCTGGGGTTTTATTCAAATCTGTTCATTGTACCAAAGAAAGAGAATTCTTTCAGACCAGTTCTGGATCTAAAAATATTGAATCGTTGTGTAAGTGTACCAACTTTCAAAATGGTGACTATAAGGATTATTCTGCCTTTTGTTCAGCAAGGGCATTATATGTCCACCATAGACTTACAGGATGCATATCTTCATATTCCAATTCATACGGACCACTATCAGTTCCTGAGATTCTCTTTTCTAGACAAGCATTACCAGTTTGTTGCTCTTCCTTTTGGCCTAGCAACAGCTCCAAGGATCTTTTCAAAGGTTCTCGGTGCCCTTCTCTCTGTAATCAGGGAGCAGGTTATTGCGGTATTTCCTTATTTGGATGATATCTTGGTACTTGCTCAGTCTTTACATTCTGCAGAATCTCACACGAATCAACTTGTGTTGTTTCTTCAAAGACATGGTTGGAGGATCAATTTACTAAAGAGTTCCTTGATTCCTCAGACAAGGGTAACCTTTTTGGGTTTCCAAATAGATTCAGTGTCCATGACTTTGTCTCTAACAGAAAAGAGATGTCTGAAATTGGTTTCAGCTTGTCGAAACCTTCAGTCTCAATCATTCCCTTCGGTAGCTTTGTGCATGGAAATTCTAGGTCTCATGACTGCTGCATCCGTCGCGATCCCTTTTGCTCGTTTTCACATGAGACCTCTCCAGCTTTGTATGCTGAACCAATGGTGCAGGGATTATACAAAGATATCACAATTAATATCCTTAAATCCCAATGTTCGATCTTCTCTGACTTGGTGGTTGATCACCATCGTTTAGTTCAAGGTGCCTCTTTTGTTCATCCAACCTGGACTGTGATCTCAACAGATGCGAGTCTTTCAGGTTGGGGAGCTGTATGGGGATCTCTGACAGCGCAGGGGGTTTGGGAATCTCAGGAGGCGAGATTACCAATCAACATTTTGGAACTCTCTGCGATTTTCAGAGCTCTTCAGTTCTGGCCTCTTCTGAAGAGAGAATCGTTTATTTGTTTTCAGACATACAATGTCACAACGTGGCATATGTCAATCATCAAGGGGGGACTCACAGTCCTCAGGCTATGAAAGAAGTATCTCGGATACTTGTATGGGCGGAATCCAGCTCCTGTCTAATTTCTGCGGTTCACATCCCAGGTATAGACAATTGGGAAGCGGATTATCTCAGTCGCCAGACGTTACGTCCAGGCGAATGGTCTCTTCACCCAGAGGTATTTCTTCAGATTGTTCAAATCTGGGGACTTCCAGAAATAGATCTGATGGCCTCTCATCTAAACAAGAAACTTCCCAGGTATTTGTCCAGATCCAGGGATCCTCATGCGGAAGCGGTGGATGCGTTGTCACTTCCTTGGAATTATCAACCTGCTTATATCTTTCCGCCTCTAGTTCTTCTTCCAAAAGTGATTTCCAAAATCCTAGTGGAACGTTCATTTGTACTGCTGGTGGCTCTAGCATGGCCACACAGGTTTTGGTATGCGGATCTTGTTCGGATGTACAGTTGCCAACCTTGGACACTTCCGTTAAGACCTTCTATCTCAAGGCCCATTTTTCCATCAGGATCTCAAATCATTAAATTTGAATGTATGGAGATTGAACGCTTAATAACTTAGTCATAGAGGTTTCTCTGAGTCAGTGATTAATACTATGTTACAGGCTCATAAATCTGTGTCTAGAAAGATCTATTACCGAGTCTGGAAGACTTACATTTCTTGGTGTTCTTCACATAAATTCTCTTGGCATTCTTTTAGAATTCCTAGAATTTTACAGTTTCTTCAGGATGGTTTGGAAAAAGGTTTGTCCGCAAGTTCCTTGAAAGGACAAATCTCTGCTCTTTCTGTACTTTTTCACAGAAAGATTGCTAATCATCCTGATATTCATTGTTTTGTACAGGCTTTGATTCGTATTAAGCCTGTCATTAAGTCAATTTCTCCTCCTTGGAGTCTTAATTTGGTTCTGAGGGCTTTACAGGCTCCTCCGTTTGAACCTATGCATTCTCTGGATATTAAATTACTTTCTTGGAAAGTTTTATTCCTTTTGGCCATCTCTTCTGCTAGAAGAGTTTCTGAGTTATCTGCTCTTTCTTGTGAATCTCCTTTTCTGATTTTTCATCAGGATAATAAGGCAGTGTTGCGGACTTCATTTAATTTTTTACCTAAAGTTGTGAATTCTAACAACATTAGTAGAGAAATTGTTGTCCCTTCTTTGTGTCCTAATCCTAAGAATACTCTGGAGAGATCTTTACATTCTTTGGATGTAGTTAGAGCTTTGAAATATTATGTTGAAGCTACTAAAGATTTCAGGAAGACTTCTAGTCTATTTGTTGTCTTTTCTGGTTCTCGGAAAGGTTAGAAGGCTTCTGCCACTTCTTTGGCTTCTTGGTTAAAGTCTTTGATTCATCATGCTTATGTGGAGTCGGGTAAATCTCCACCTCAAAGTATTATGGCTCATTCTACTAGGTCAGTTTCTACTTCCTGGGCTTTTAAGAATGAAGCTTCTGTTGATCAGATTTGCAAAGCAGCAACTTGGTCTTCTTTGCATACTTTTACTAAATTCTACCATTTTGATGTTTTTTCTTCTTCTGAAGCAGTTTTTGGTAGAAAAGTTTTTCAGGCAGCTGTTTCAGTTTGATTCTTCTGCTTATAATTTCAATTTTTTTCATTATAAGATTAAAACTTTTTGATTTGGGTTGTGGATTAATTTTTTCAGCTGAATATGGCTGTTTTTAATTTTATTCCCTCCCTCTCTAGTGACTCTTGAGTGGAAGACTCCACATCTTGGGTATTGCTAACCCATATATTACTAGCTCATGGACTCTTGCCAATTACATGAAAGAAAACATAATTTATGTAAGAATTTACCTGATAAATTCATTTCTTTCATATTGGCAAGAGTGCATGAGGCCCACCCTTTTTGTGGTGGTTATGATTTTTTTGTATAAAGCACAATTATTCCAATTCCTTGTTTGATGCTTTCGCTCCTTTCTTATCACCCACTTCTTGGCTATTCGTTAAACTGAATTGTGGGTGTGGTGAGGGGTGTATTTATAGGCCTTTTGAGGTTTGGGAAACTTTGCCCCTCCTGGTAGGAATGTATATCCCATAGATCACTAGCTCATGGACTCTTGCCAATATGAAAGAAATGAATTTATCAGGTAAGTTCTTACGTAAATTATGTTTTAACCTATTTGAATTTATTCTATATTGATGGTAGAATATTTTTTATAGATAAAGGGCTAGATTACAATGGAAGCGGTATTTAATGCTCCTGCTCGAGAGCTAACTCCACTGGAAGTTTTTTTTTTTTTTTGTGTGCATAAGGTAGCTCTCGTATTACAAGTTGAAAATAAAAAGTTTTCGCTCATTCACTAACCCAATGAGTGTAAAAAGCCAAAGTTAGAATATTGTACGCGCGTTAACATATTCTCCCATAGAAGTCAATGGAGTACAAAAACAGAGGGGGAAAAAAATACCCTACTCATGCGCAAACCCAATTGCATAATCTCAAGTGTGCTAACTCGACATAAAAATATACATTTCTTTCATGTAAGTGGCATGAGTCCATGAGCTAGTGACGTATGGGATATACATTCCTACCAGGAGGGGGCAAAGTTTTCCAAACTTTAAAATGCCTATAAATTCACCTCCCACCACACACATGCTTCAGTTTTACAAACGTTGCCTCCCTGTTGAGGTGGTAAAGTAAGGTGTGCTTGATTTTCTTCGGTGAAAGGCGTTTCTAAGCATTTTAAAGCCCAATTCCTCTGAGTACAGTGTTTGTTAGAGGGATGTGAAGGGAGTATTGCCTGTTGATTTAGTGGTTTCACCCATGGGAAATCCTTTCAAAGGCTCTCTGTAATCGGTCGCAGGGCTTTACTCCTTGCCTCCCTTTTCAGATCAACGTTATACTCCTATACCATTACCTCTGCTGATATTTTTCAGTACTGGTTTGACTTTCTGCTATATGTAGATGGGTGTCTTCCGCTAAGTATGTATCATTATTTTAAGACACTTTCAGCTATGTTTGGTGCTTTATGTTATAACGTTTTAAATATATGTATTTGCTTATATTTGCCAAGAGTCAGGTCTATGTATATTTCCCTTTTCTGCAGACTATCAGTTTCAGTATGGAATTTATATTTGGGAAGATAATTTTTTTTATCTCTTACCTGGGGTTTCAGATTCTTTCATTTTGATTTTGTTTTCCAAATTTTCACAGGCAATCTAGGCTCGCGGGGATGCAAAATGCCATTTTTTATGGCGTCATTTTTGTTGCGGAAATTTTTTTTTGTCATTGCCTGGCGCCAAAAATCTTTTTTATAATCCCTCTTCCTGTTATGCTTCTGGTTCTTGCCATATTAAGAGCTATGATGTTTGTTTGCATCCTACATTAGCTTAAGCATTTTCTCCCATTCCTGAAACTGCTATATGAGGAAATTGGATATTTTGTTTAAATGTTTTTTTTTCTTTTTACATTTTGCAAGATTTCTCAATCTGATGCTGCTTCTGATGTTGCTGTAGAAACCATGCTGCCTGAACACAGTTTTACCAAAGCTAAGTGTGTCTGTTGTAAATTAACTAACTGATGTTATTTCTTTAGCCCAATTATGTGGCATCTGTCATGATGAGCTTTTGCATGCTGATAATGTTTCTATTAGTAATAATACACCATCTGTTGTTCCTTCAACGTCTAAAGTACCTAATATTCCTGCAGATGTAATAATTATATTGCTGCCGCTATAGATAAGGCTATGTCTGCTATTCTGCCTTCAAATAAACGTAAAAGGTTTTTTAAAACTTCTCATAAATCTGATGAAATTTGTTTTGACCGACTACATACTGAAATATCCTCTGCTGATGAGGATTCTTCTGGTTCAGAAGATCCTGATTCAGATTCTGAAATAGAGAAATCTTCCTATCTGTTTAAGATCGATTATATTCGTTCTTTTTTTTAAGGAAGTTCTGGTTACTTTAAGTATTGAAGAGTCTAGTCCTCTTGAAAATAAAGCCTGTAAACGTTTGAATACTGTTTTTAAACCTCCTAAGGTTGCTCCTGAGCTTTTTCCTTGTTCCAGATTCTGTTTCTGGTATGATTACTAAGGAATGGTCTAAGCCTGGTTCTTCTTTCAATCCTCCTTCTAGGTTTAAGAAGTTGTATCCTTTACCTGTGGCTAATTTAGAGTTTTGGGGAAAAGTTCCTAAGGTTGATGGGGCTATTTCCACTCTTGCCAAACGTACTACTATTCCTATGGAAAGTAGTACTTCTTTTAAGGATCCTTTGACTAGGAAGATTGAATCTTATCTTAGAAGAACATATTTACATTCTGGCTGATGTGGCTGCTGCTTCAACTTTTTGGTTGGATAGTTTAGCAGGGCAGGTAGAAGATCATGATTTGACCAGCATTATTCTTTCTTTCATGTAATTAGCAAGAGTCCATGAGCTAGTGACGTATGGGATATACATTCCTACCAGGAGGGGCAAAGTTTCCCAAACCTCAAAATGCCTATAAATACACCCCTCACCACACCCACAATTCAGTTTTACAAACTTTGCCTCCGATGGAGGTGGTGAAGTAAGTTTGTGCTAGATTCTACGTTGATATGCGCTCCGCAACAAGTTGGAGCCCGGTTTTCCTCTCAGCGTGCAGTGAATGTCAGAGGGATGTGAGGAGTATTGCCTATTTGAATGCAGTGATCTCCTTTCATAGGTTCTCTGTTATCGGTCGTAGAGATTCATCTCTTACCTCCCTTTTCAGATCGACGATATACTCTTATATATACCATTACCTCTGCTGATTCTCGTTTCAGTACTGGTTTGGCTATCTACTATATGTAGATGAGTGTCCTGGGGTAAGTAAGTCTTATTTTCTGTGACACTCCTAGCTATGGTTGGGCACTTTGTTTATAAAGTTCTAAATATTTGTATTCAAACATTTATTTGCCTTGACTCAGAATGTTCAACTTTCCTTATTTTCAGACAGTCAGTTTCATATTTGGGATAATGCATTTTAACATTTTTCTTACCTTAAAATTTGACTTTTTCCCTGTGGGCTGTTAGGCTCGCGGGGGCTGAAAATGCTTCATTTTATTGCGTCATTCTTGGCGCGGACTTTTTTGGCGCAAAAATTCTATTTCCGTTTCCGGCGTCATACGTGTCGTCGGAAGTTGCGTCATTTTTTGACGTTATTTTGCGCCAAAAATGTCGGCGTTCCGGATGTGGCGTCATTTTTGGCGCCAAAAAGCATTTAGGCGCCAAATAATGTGGGCGTCACTTTTGTCTCCACATTATTTAAGTCTCATTTTTTATTGCTTCTGGTTGCTAGAAGCTTGTTCTTTGGCATTTTTTCCCATTCCTGAAACTGTCATTTAAGGAATTTGATCAATTTTGCTTTATATATATGTTGTTTTTTCTCTTACATATTGCAAGATGTCTCACGTTGCATCTGAGTCAGAAGATACTACAGGAAAATCGCTGTCAAGTGCTGAATCTACCAAAGCTAAGTGTATCTGCTGTAAACTTTTGGTAGCTATTTCTCCAGCTGTTGTTTGTATTGATTGTCATGACAAACTTGTTAAAGCAGATAATATTTCCTTTAGTAAAGTACCATTGCCTGTTGCAGTTCCTTCAACATCTAAGGTGCAGAATGTTCCTGATAATATAAGAGATTTTGTTTCTGAATCCATAAAGAAGGCTATGTCTGTTATTTCTCCTTCTAGTAAACGTAAAAAATCTTTTAAAACTTCTCTCCCTACAGATGAATTTTTAACTGAACATCATCATTCTGATTCTGATGATTCCTCTGGTTCAGAGGATTCTGTCTCAGAGGTTGATGCTGATAAATCTTCATATTTATTTAAAATGGAATTTATTCGTTCTTTACTTAAAGAAGTCCTAATTGCTTTAGAAATAGAGGATTCTGGTCCTCTTGATACTAAATCTAAACGTTTAAATAAGGTTTTTAAATCTCCTGTAGTTATTCCAGAAGTTTTTCCTGTCCCTGATGCTATTTCTGCAGTAATTTCCAAAGAATGGGATAATTTGGGTAATTCATTTACTCCTTCTAAACGTTTTAAGCAATTATATCCTGTGCCGTCTGACAGACTAGAATTTTGGGACAAGATCCCTAAAGTTGATGGGGCTATTTCTACCCTTGCTAAACGTACTACTATTCCTACGTCAGATGGTACTTCGTTTAAGGATCCTCTAGATAGGAAAATTGAGTCCTTTCTAAGAAAAGCTTATCTGTGTTCAGGTAATCTTCTTAGACCTGCTATATCTTTGGCTGATGTTGCTGCAGCTTCAACTTTTTGGTTGGAAACTTTAGTGCAACAAGTAACACATCGTGATTCTCATGATATTATTATTCTTCTTCAACATGCTAATAATTTTATCTGTGATGCCAAGATGGATTCAGTGTCCATGACTCTGTCTTTAACAGACAAGAGACGTCTAAAGTTGATTACAGCTTGTCGAAACCTTCAGTCACAATCATGCCCTTCGGTAGCCTTATGCATGGAAATTCTAGGTCTTATGACTGCTGCATCGGACGCGATCCCCTTTGCTCGTTTTCACATGCGACCTCTTCAGCTCTGTATGCTGAAGCAATGGTGCAAGGATTACACGAAGATATCTCAATTAATATCTTTAAAACCGATTGTTCGACACTCTCTAACATGGTGGACAGATCACCATCGTTTAATTCAGGGGGCTTCTTTTGTGCTTCCGACCTGGACTGTAATTTCAACAGATGCAAGTCTCACAGGTTGGGGAGCTGTGTGGGGATCTCTGACGGCACAAGGAGTTTGGGAATCTCAGGAGGTGAGATTACCGATCAATATTTTGGAACTCCGTGCAATTTTCAGAGCTCTTCAGTTTTGGCCTCTTCTGAAGAGAGAATCGTTCATTTGTTTTCAGACAGACAATGTCACAACTGTGGCATACATCAATCATCAAGGAGGGACTCACAGTCCTCTGGCTATGAAAGAAGTATCTCGAATTTTGGTTTGGGCGGAATCCAGCTCCTGTCTAATCTCTGCGGTTCATATCCCAGGTGTAGACAATTGGGAAGCGGATTATCTCAGTCGCCAAACGTTGCATCCGGGCGAATGGTCTCTTCACCCAGAGGTATTTCTTCAGATTGTTCAAATGTGGGAACTTCCAGAAATAGATCTGATGGCGTCCCATCTAAACAAGAAACTTCCCAGGTATCTGTCCAGATCCCGGGATCCTCAGGCGGAGGCAGTGGATGCATTATCACTTCCTTGGAAGTATCATCCTGCCTATATCTTTCCGCCTCTAGTTCTTCTTCCAAGAGTAATCTCCAAGATTCTGAAGGAATGCTTGTTTGTTCTGCTGGTAGCTCCGGCATGGCCTCACAGGTTTTGGTATGCGGATCTTGTCCGGATGGCCTCTTGCCAACCGTGGACTCTTCCGTTAAGACCAGACCTTCTGTCACAAGGTCCTTTTTTCCATCAGGATCTGAAATCCTTAAATTTAAAGGTATGGAGATTGAACGCTTGATTCTTGGTCAAAGAGGTTTCTCTGACTCTGTGATTAATACTATGTTACAGGCTCGTAAATCTGTATCTCGAGAGATATATTATAGAGTCTGGAAGACTTATATTTCTTGGTGTCTTTCTCATCATTTTTCCTGGCATTCTTTTAGAATACCGAGAATTTTACAGTTCCTTCAGGATGGTTTAGATAAAGGTTTGTCCGCAAGTTCTTTGAAAGGACAAATCTCTGCTCTTTCTGTTCTTTTTCACAGAAAGATTGCTATTCTTCCTGATATTCATTGTTTTGTACAAGCTTTGGTTCGTATAAAACCTGTCATTAAGTCAATTTCTCCTCCTTGGAGTTTGAATTTGGTTCTGGGAGCTCTTCAAGCTCCTCCGTTTGAACCTATGCATTCATTGGACATTAAATTACTTTCTTGGAAAGTTTTGTTCCTTTTGGCCATCTCTTCTGCCAGAAGAGTTTCTGAATTATCTGCTCTTTCTTGTGAGTCTCCTTTTCTGATTTTTCATCAGGATAAGGCGGTGTTGCGAACTTCTTTTGAATTTTTACCTAAAGTTGTGAATTCCAACAACATTAGTAGAGAAATTGTGGTTCCTTCATTATGTCCTAATCCTAAGAATTCTAAGGAGAAATCGTTGCATTCTTTGGATGTTGTTAGAGCTTTGAAATATTATGTTGAAGCTACGAAATCTTTTCGTAAGACTTCTAGTCTATTTGTTATCTTTTCCGGTTCTAGAAAAGGCCAGAAAGCTTCTGCCATTTCTTTGGCATCTTGGTTGAAATCTTTAATTCATCTTGCCTATGTTGAGTCGGGTAAAACTCCGCCTCAGAGAATTACAGCTCATTCTACTAGGTCAGTTTCTACTTCCTGGGCGTTTAGGAATGAAGCTTCGGTTGACCAGATCTGCAAAGCAGCGACTTGGTCCTCTTTGCATACTTTTACTAAATTCTACCATTTTGATGTATTTTCTTCTTCTGAAGCAGTTTTTGGTAGAAAAGTACTTCAGGCAGCGGTTTCAGTTTGAATCTTCTGCTTATGTTTTTCGTTAAACTTTATTTTGGGTGTGGATTATTTTCAGCAGGAATTGGCTGTCTTTATTTTATCCCTCCCTCTCTAGTGACTCTTGTGTGGAAAGATCCACTTCTTGGGTAGTCATTATCCCATACGTCACTAGCTCATGGACTCTTGCTAATTACATGAAAGAAAACATAATTTATGTAAGAACTTACCTGATAAATTCATTTCTTTCATATTAGCAAGAGTCCATGAGGCCCGCCCTTTTTTTGTGGTGGTTATGATTTTGTATAAAGCACAATTATTCCAATTCCTTATTTCATATGCTTTCGCACTTTTTTATCACCCCACTTCTTGGCTATTCGTTAAACTGAATTGTGGGTGTGGTGAGGGGTGTATTTATAGGCATTTTGAGGTTTGGGAAACTTTGCCCCTCCTGGTAGGAATGTATATCCCATACGTCACTAGCTCATGGACTCTTGCTAATATGAAAGAAATGAATTTATCAGGTAAGTTCTTACATAAATTATGTTTTTGATTCAACATGCTAATTATTTCATTTGTGATGCTATATTTGACATTATTAAGATTGATGTAAAATCTATGTCTTTAGCTATTTTAGCCAGAAGAGCTTTATGGCTTAAATCTTGGAATGCTGACATGGTGTCTAAATCTAGATTATTATCTCTATCTTTCCAGGGTAAGAATTTATTTGGTTCTCAATTAGATTCTATTATTTCCACTATTACTGGTGGGAAGGGAGTTTTCTTACCTCAAGATAAAAAATCTAAAGGTAAATTTAAGGCTCCTAATCGTTTTCATTCCTTTCGGCAGAATAAGGAACAAAAGTCTACTCCTTCCCCTAAGGCCTCTGGGTCCAATTGGAAACATCCTCAAATTGGAATAAAACCAAGCCTTATAAAAGACCAAATCCAGCCCCCAAGACTGCATGAAGGTGCGGCCCTTAATCCTGTTCAGCTGGTGGGGGGCCAATTGAAATTGTTTCAGGAAATTTGGTCAGGTTCTGTTCAGAATCGGTGGATTCAGAATATTGTGTCTCAAGAATTTTGTGTCTCCTTTGAGAAGATTCTTTCTTTCTCATATTCCAACAAATCCTGTGAAAGCTCAGGCTTTTCTGAAATGTGTTTCAGATCTAGAGCTTTCAGGGGTGATTGTTCCAGTTTCTCTACAGGAACAGGGTTTGGGGTTTTATTCAAATCTATTCATTGTCCCAAAGAAAGACAATTTTTTCAGACCAGTTCTGGATCTGAAACTTTTAAATTGTTTTGTAAGAGTCCCAACTTTCAAGATGGTGACTATAAGGACTACTCTGCCTTTTGTTCAGCAAGGGCATTTTATGTCCACAATAGACTTACAGGATGCTTATCTTCATGTTCCAATTCATCCAGACCACTATCCGTTTCTGAGATTCTGTTTTCTAGACGGGCATTACCAGTTTGTCGCTCTTCCATTTGGCGTAGCGACAGCTCCAAGAATCTTCTTGAAGGTTCTCGGTGCCCTTCTATCTGTAATCAGAGAGCAGGGTATTGTGGTGTTTCCTTATTTGGACGATATTTTGGTACTAGCTCAATCTTTTCATTTAGCAGAATCTCATACGAAACAACTAGTGTCGTTTCTTCAAAGGCATGGTTGGAGGATCAATTTACAAAAGAGTTTCTTAATTCCTCAAACGAAGGTCACCTTTTTAGGTTTCCAGATAGATTCAGTGTCCATGACTCTGTCTTCAACAGACAAGAGGCAAATTAAATTGGTTTTAGCTTGTCGAAACCTTTAGTCTTGATCATTCCCTTCAGTAGCTATGTGCATGGAAGTTTTAGGTCTCTCATGACTGCAGCATCAGATGCAATCCCCCTTTGCTCATTTTCATATGAGGCCTCTGCAGCTTTGCATGCTGAATCAATGATGCAGGGATTATACACGGATATCACAGTTGATATACTTAAATCCCAACATTCAACTCTCTCTGTCTTGGTGGTTGGACCATTATCAGATTATTCAAGGGGCCTCTTTTGTTTGTCCTTCCTGGACTGTGATCTCAACAGATGCACGTCTTTCAGGTTGGGGAGCTGTCTGGGGGTCTCTGACAGCACAAGGGGTTTGGAAACCTCAAGAGGCAAAGGTTACCAATCAACATTTTAGAACTCTGTGCTATCTTCAGAGCTCTTCAGGCTTGGCCTCTATTAAGGAGAGAACTTTTTATTCATTTTCAGACAGACAATATCACAACAGTGGCATATGTCAATCATCAGGGAGGGACTCGCAGTTCCTTAGCAATGAAGGAAGTATCTCAAATACTTTCTTGGGCAGAGTCCAACTCTTGTCTAATTTCTGCGATTCATATTCCAGGTGTAGACAATTGGGAAGCGGATTATCTCGGTCATTAGACTTTGCATCCAGGGGAGTGGTCTCTCCATCCAGATGTGTTTCATCAGATTGTACTGATGTGGGGTCTTCCAGAAATAGATCTGATGGCTTCTCGTTTGAACAAGAAACTTCCTAGATATCTTCAAGATCCAAGGATCCTCAGGCAGAGATGGTGGATGCTTTAGCAGCTCCTTGGTTTTACCAACCTGATTACATTTTTCCACCTCTAGTTCTTCTCCCAAGGGTGATGTCCAAGATCATTATGGAGCAATCTCATGTGTTTCTGATAGCACCTGCATGGCATCACAGGTTTTGGTATGCGGATCTTGTCCGGATATCCAGTTGCCAGCCCTGGCTGCTTCCTTTAAGGCCAGACCTTCTGTCTCATGGGCCGTTTTTCCATCAGGATCTTAAATCTCTAAATTTGAAGGTATGTAAAATTAAATTGAACTTGAACTTAGTTCTTAGTCATAAAGGTTTCTCTGACTCAGTAATTGACACTATGTTACAGGTACATAAGTCTGTTTTGAGAGAGATTTATTATCGGGTTTGGAAAACCTATATTTCATGGTGCTCCTCTCATAATTTTTCTTGGCATTTTTTAGAAATCCTCGGATTTTACACTTTCTTCAGGATTGTTTAGATAAGGGTTTGTCTGCAAATACTTTGAAGGGACACATCTCTGCTCTTTCTGTCCTATTTCATAGAAAGATTGCTAAGCTTCCTGATATTCACTGTGTTGTTCAGGCTTTAGTTAGTATCAAGCCTGATATTAAATCTATTTCTCCTTGGAGTCTAAATTTGGTTTTAAGTATTTTGCAGGCTGCTCCTTTTGAGCCTATGCATTCTTTGGATATTAAACTACTTTCTTGGAAAGTGTTATTTATTTTGGCTATCTCTTCTGCTAGAAGAGTTTCTGAGTTGTCGGCTCTCTTGTGAATCTCCTTATCTGATATTTCATCAAGATAAAGCGGTTTTACGAACTTCGTTTAAATATTTGGTTGAAACTTTTGGTTCACAAGGCTTATTTGGAATTACAGCTCATTTTACCAGATCAGTTGCCACATCTTGGGCTTTCAAGAATGGAGCTTCAGTTGATCAGATTTGTAAAGCAGCAATTTGGTCTTCTTTGCATTTACTAAATTACGTGTGTGTGTCTATGTACATGTTTGTAAATACATAAATATACACAAATACATACACACACACATATATATATATATATATATATATATATATATATATATATATATATATATATATATATATATTCAATACAATTGTTTGCATAGAAAATTAGCACATCTAGGCAAGTTCCCCGCTTGTGATTCCCCAGTAAAACTTCACATTCATTGTGTTACCAACGCACAAGAGGATTCTGGGTAAGATATGTAAATTAGATATGCAAAATCTGTAAAAGAACAAAACTGGCTGTCTAGTGAGTGGTTTCTGTGTTGCTGCAATAGTCCTGTTAAGGGATCACTGTGTTAAAACAGTATTTGAAGCAAAAAATTTTACCCAGAATCCGCTTGTGCATTGGTAACAATGTATGTGGAGTTTTTCTGAGGAATCGCAATCGGGGAACTTGCCTAGATGTGCTAATTTTCTATGCAAAAAAAAATGTATCAATTAACTTTTGAGACATGCAGGATTTTAATCTCAGATTTTTATCTCCACCATAATTTTAATGAATATATATATATATAATATATAATACAAAATTTGTTTTTTTAGCACACCTTACAAAATTTATATACAACATCTGTGAGTGCTGCCAATATGACCCAGTAATTACACAAACAAAGAGGTATTGGCGCACATCAATTTTCAAAAGCACAACATATTTTTTGGAACTGCTGCAAAAAAATTGCCTGCAAACAACATCAAGAGACAACTATTCTTTTTAAATAATATTGGGATCTTAGTCACCCCCAAGGCAGAACATACAGTGATCTTAGATGTCATCGCAGAAAATGCAGCATGTCTGCAGAAAGAATGAGACATATGCAGGAACTGTCAGCGATTTAACTTTGCAGCACTGCTCCACATTAGGCTGTTCTTTTCAAACAGAGCTGTGCTCTGGCTGCATTGTGTACGTTTTTCTTAACACAGTGCAATCAGAGCAAAGTGCTGTTTGAAGTGAACAGTCAAATATGCAGTAGAGCCGCAAAGCAGCAGTGTATTAATTGCTGACTGGCTCTCAGCGATTTTTCCTAACCCGCCCCCCTAGCCTTTCCCAGTCTGCAAAGCTATTTTTTCTGAATGTAAGATGTTAGTATGAGCAATGCACCTTTTTTAATACTGCACTTCTATGTTAGACAAAGAGAGAAGGAAACAATTTTTTTTTTTTTTTGTCTGCAGCTAATTTGCAATGCAATTTCTCCAACATAGGTGTGTCCGGTCCACGGCGTCATCCTTACTTGTGGGATATTCTCTTCCCCAACAGGAAATGGCAAAGAGCCCAGCAAAGCTGGTCACATGATCCCTCCTAGGCTCCGCCTTCCCCAGTCATTCTCTTTGCCGTTGCACAGGCAACATCTCCACGGAGATGGCTCAGAGTTTTTTTGGTGTTTAAATGTAGTTTTTATTCTTCAATCAAGAGTTTGTTATTTTAAAATAGTGCTGGTATGTACTATTTACTCTGAAACAGAAAAGAGATGAAGATTTCTGTTTGTAAGAGGAAAATGATTTTAGCAACCGTTACTAAAATCGATGGCTGTTTCCACACAGGACTGTTGAGAGGAATTAACTTCAGTTGGGGGAAACAGTGAGCAGACTTTGGCTGCTTGAGGTATGACACATTTCTAACAAGACTTGGTAATGCTGGAAGCTGTCATTTTCCCTATGGGATCCGGTAAGCCATTTTCTTAATTTTCAATATAAGAATAAAAGGGCTTCACAAGGGCTTTAAAGACTGGTAGACATTTTTCTGGGCCAAAACGATTACTATATAAGCATATTTAATGGTTTATAACTTTGGAGAGTTATTTTAATCTTGGCAATTTTGTTAAAAAAACGGACAGGCACTGTATTGGACACCTTTTTCACTGGGGGCCTTTTCTAGTCATAGGCAGAGCCTCATTTTCGCGCCACTAATGCGCAGTTGTTTTTGAGAAGCAAGGCATGCAGATGCATGTGTGAGGAGCTCAGATCCACTGAAAAAGCTTATTGAAGGCGTCATTTGGTATCGTATTCCCCTCTGGGCTTGGTTGGGTCTCAGCAAAGCAGATACCAGGGACTGTATAGGGGTTAAATGTAAAAACGGCTCCGGTTCCGTTATTTTAAGAGTTAAAGCTTTCAAATTTGGTGTGCAATACTTTTAAGGCTTTATGACACTGTGGTGAAATTTTGGTGAATTTTGAACATTTCCTTCATACTTTTGCGTATATTCAGTAAAAAAGTGTGTTCAGTTTAAAATTTAAAGAGACAGTAACGGTTTTATTTTAAAACGTTTTTTGTGCTTTGTTATCAAGTTTATGCCTATTAACATGTCTGAACTATCAGATAGACGATGTTCTGTATGTGCGGAAGCCAAGGTTCCTATCCATTTAAATATATGTGATGAATGTGACAAACAAAGTAGGGACAATGATGCCACTGATAATAATGTTGCCCACAATGATTCCTTAAGTGAGGGGAGTAAGCATGGTACTGCATCATCCCCTTCTATGTCTACACCAGTCTTGCCCACTCAGGAGGCCCCTAGTGCATCTAGTGCGCCAATCCTCCTTACTATGCAACAATTAACGGCTGTAATGGATAATTCTATTAAAAACATTTTAGCCAAAATGCCCACTTATCAGCGAAAGCGCGACTGCTCTGTTTTAGATACTGAAGAGCATGAGGACGCTGATGATAATGGTTCTGACATGCCCTTACACCAGTCTGAAGGGGCTAGGGAGGTTTTGTCTGAGGGAGAAATTTCAGATTCAGGAAAAATTTCTCAACAAGCTGAACCTGACGTTATTACATTTAAATTTAAATTGGAACATCTCCGCGCTCTGCTTAAGGAGGTGTTATCTACTCTGGATGATTGTGACAATTTGGTCATTCCAGAGAAATTATGTAAGATGGACAGGTTCCTAGAGGTCCCGGTGCCCCCCGAAGCTTTTCCTATACCCAAGCGGGTGGCGGACATTGTAAATAAAGAATGGGAAAGGCCCGGCATACCTTTTGTCCCTCCCCCTATATTTAAGAAATTATTTCCTATGGTCGACTCCAGGAAGGACTTATGGCAGACAGTCCCCAAGGTCGAGGGGGCGGTTTCTACTCTAAACAAACGCACCACTATCCCTATAGAAGATAGTTGTGCTTTTAAAGATCCTATGGATAAAAAATTAGAGGGTTTGCTTAAAAAGATGTTTGTTCAGCAAGGTTACCTTCTACAACCAATTTCATGCATTGTTCCTGTCACTACAGCAGCGTGTTTCTGGTTCGAGGAACTAGAAAAGTCGCTCAATCAAGCATCCTCTTATGAGGAGGTTATGGACAGAGTTCAAGCACTTAAGTTGGCTAACTCTTTTACCTTAGACGCCACTTTGCAATTAGCTAGATTAGCGGCGAAAAATTCAGGTTTTGCTATTGTGGCGCGCAGAGCGCTTTGGCTGAAGTCTTGGTCAGCGGATGTGTCCTCCAAGAACAGATTGCTTAACATCCCTTTCAAGGGGAAAACGCTGTTTGGCCCTGACTTGAAAGAGATTATTTCAGACATCACTGGGGGAAAGGGCCACGCCCTTCCTCAGGATAGGTCTTTTAAGGCTAAAAATAAAACAAATTTTCGTCCCTTTCGCAGAAACGGACCAGCCTCAAATTCTACATCCTCTAAGCAAGAGGGTAATTCTTCTCAAACCAAGCCAGCCTGGAGACCGATGCAAGGCTGGAACAAAGGTAAGCAGGCCAAGAAGCCCGCTACCGCTACCAAGACAGCATGAGATGCTGGCCCCCGATCCGGGACCGGATCTGGTGGGGGGCAGACTCTCTCTCTTCGCTCAGGCTTGGGCAAGAGATGTTCAGGATCCTTGGGCGCTAGAAATAGTTTCTCAAGGTTATCTCCTGGAATTCAAGGAACTACCCCCAAGGGGAAGGTTCCACAGGTCTCAATTGTCTTCAGACCAAATAAAAAGACAGGCATTCTTACATTGTGTAGAAGACCTGTTAAAAATGGGAGTGATTCATCCTGTTCCATTAGGAGAACAAGGGATGGGGTTTTACTCCAATCTGTTCATAGTTCCCTAAAAAGAGGGAACATTCAGGCCAATTTTGGATCTCAAGATCCTAAACAAATTTCTCAAGGTCCCATCGTTCAAGATGGAAACCATTCGGACAATTCTTCCTACCATCCAGGCAGGTCAATTCATGACCACGGTGGATTTAAAGGATGCGTATCTACATATTCCTATCCACAAGGAACATCATCGGTTCTTAAGATTCGCCTTTCTGGACAAGCATTACCAGTTTGTGGCACTTCCATTCGGACTAGCCACTGCTCCAAGAATTTTCACAAAGGTACTAGGGTCCCTTCTAGCGGTGCTAAGGCCAAGGGGCATTGCAGTAGTACCCTACTTGGACGACATACTGATTCAAGCGTCGTCTCTACCTCAAGCAAAGGCTCATACGGACATTGTCCTAGCCTTTCTCAGATCTCACGGGTGGAAAGTGAACGTAGAAAAAAGTTCTCTATTCCCGTCAACAAGAGTTCCCTTCTTGGGAACAATAATAGACTCCTTGGAAATGAAGATTTTTCTGACAGAAGCCAGAAAATCAAAACTTCTAAGCTCTTGTCAAGTACTTCATTCTGTTCTTCTTCCTTCCATAGCGCAGTGCATGGAAGTAATAGGTTTGATGGTTGCGGCAATGGACATAGTTCCTTTTGCGCGAATTCATCTAAGACCATTACAACTGTGCATGCTCAGACAGTGGAATGGGGATTATACAGATTTGTCCCCGACGATCCAAGTAGATCAGAGGACCAGAGATTCACTCCGTTGGTGGCTGACCCTGGACAACCTGTCCCAAGGGATGAGCTTCAGAAGACCAGAGTGGGTCATTGTAACGACCGACGCCAGCCTGGTGGGCTGGGGCGCGGTCTGGAAACACCTGAAAGCTCAGGGTCTATGGTCTCGGGAAGAATCTCTTCTCCCGATAAACATTCTGGAACTGAGAGCGATATTCAATGCTCTCAAGGCTTGGCCTCAACTAGCAAAGGCCAAATTCATAAGGTTTCAATCAGACAACATGACGACTGTTGCATATATCAACCATCAGGGGGGAACAAAGAGTTCCCTGGCGATGGAAGAAGTGACCAAAGTAATTCAATGGGCGGAGCTTCACTCCTGCCACTTGTCTGCAATCCACATCCCAGGAGTGGAAAATTGGGAAGCGGATTTTCTGAGTCGTCAGACATTTCATCCGGGGGAGTGGGAACTCCATCCGGAAATCTTTGCCCAAATAACTCAATTATGGGGCTTTCCAGACATGGATCTGATGGCGTCTCGTCAGAACTTCAAGGTTCCTTGCTACGGGTCCAGATCCAGGGATCCCAAGGCGACTCTAGTAGATGCACTAGTAGCGCCCTGGACCTTCAACCTAGCTTATGTGTTCCCACCGTTTCCTCTCATTCCCAGGCTGGTAGCCAGGATCAATCAGGAGAGGGCTTCGGTGATCTTGATAGCTCCTGCGTGGCCACGCAGAACTTGGTATGCAGACCTGGTGAATATGTCATCGGCTCCACCATGGAAGCTACCGTTGAGACGGGACCTTCTTGTTCAAGGTCCGTTCGAACATCCGAATCTGGCATCACTCCAACTGACTGCTTGGAGATTGAACGCTTGATTTTATCAAAGCGTGGGTTCTCAGATTCTGTCATTGATACTCTTATTCAGGCTAGAAAGCCTGTAACTAGAAAAATTTACCATAAAATATGGAAAAAATATATCTGTTGGTGCGAATCAAAAGGATTCCCATGGAACAGGGTAAAAATTCCTAAGATTCTATCCTTTCTACAAGAGGGTTTGGAGAAAGGATTATCTGCAAGTTCTTTGAAGGGACAGATTTCTGCTTTATCTGTTTTACTTCACAAGAAGATGGCGGCTGTGCCAGATGTTCAGGCTTTTGTTCAGGCTCTGGTTAGAATCAAGCCTGTCTACAAACCTTTGACTCCTCCTTGGAGTCTCAATTTAGTTCTTTCAGTTCTTCAAGGGGTTCCGTTTGAACCCTTACATTCCGTAGATATCAAGTTATTATCTTGGAAAGTTTTGTTTTTGGTTGCAATTTCTTCTGCTAGAAGAGTTTCAGAGTTATCTGCTCTGCAGTGTTCTCCTCCTTATCTGGTGTTCCATGCAGATAAGGTGGTTTTGCGTACTAAACCTGGTTTTCTTCCGAAAGTTGTTTCTAACAAAAATATTAACCAGGAGATAGTTGTGCCTTCTTTGTGTCCGAATCCAGTTTCAAAGAAGGAACGTTTGTTGCACAATTTGGATGTAGTTCGTGCTCTAAAGTTCTATTTAGAGGCTACAAAGGATTTCAGACAAACATCTTCCTTGTTTGTTGTTTATTCTGGTAAAAGGAGAGGTCAAAAAGCAACTTCTACCTCTCTCTCTTTTTGGCTTAAAAGCATCATCAGATTGGCTTATGAGACTGCCGGACGGCAGCCTCCTGAAAGAATCACAGCTCATTCCACTAGGGCTGTGGCTTCCACATGGGCCTTCAAGAACGAGGCTTCTGTTGATCAGATATGTAAGGCAGCGACTTGGTCTTCACTGCACACTTTTACCAAATTTTACAAATTTGATACTTTTGCTTCTTCTGAGGCTATTTTTGGGAGAAAGGTTTTGCAAGCCGTGGTGCCTTCCATCTAGGTGACCTGATTTGCTCCCTCCCATCATCCGTGTCCTAAAGCTTTGGTATTGGTTCCCACAAGTAAGGATGACGCCGTGGACCGGGCACACCTATGTTGGAGAAAACAGAATTTATGTTTACCTGATAAATTACTTTCTCCAACGGTGTGTCCGGTCCACGGCCCGCCCTGGTTTTTTAATCAGGTCTGATGATTTATTTTCTCTAACTACAGTCACCACGGTATCATATGATTTCTCCTATGCAAATATTCCTCCTTTACGTCGGTCGAATGACTGGGGAAGGCGGAGCCTAGGAGGGATCATGTGACCAGCTTTGCTGGGCTCTTTGCCATTTCCTGTTGGGGAAGAGAATATCCCACAAGTAAGGATGACGCCGTGGACCGGACACACCGTTGGAGAAAGTAATTTATCAGGTAAACATAAATTCTGTTTTTCAACTACTACACTATATTATAAAACTTTAAAAATGGCTTTATTCTCCAGTTAACCAACACATTGCAATTGTACTGGTACTTTAGTGCAAGTAACTAATTTAAAATTGAATTTCTCTTGTTAAGTGTATTCAGTCCACGGGTCATCCATTACTTATGGGATATTCTCCTTCGCAACAGGAAGTCGCAAGAGGATCACCCAAGCAGAGCTGCTATATAGCTCCTCCCCTCACATGTCATATCCAGTCATTCTCTTGCAACCTTCAACAAAGTAGGAAGGCGTGAGAGGAGTGTGGAGTTTTTATACTTAATTATTTCTTCAATCAAAAGTTTATTATTTTAAATGGCACCGGAGTGTGCTGTTTTTCTCTCAGGCAGTATTTAGAAGAAGAATCTGCCTGCGTTTTCTATGATCTTAGTAGAAGTAACTAAGATCCACTGGCTGTTCTCGCACATTCTGAGGAGTGGGGTAACTTCAGAAAAGGGAATAGCATGCGGGGTCCCCCGCAAATGAGGTATGTGCAGTAATATATTTTTCTAAGGAATGGAATTGACTAAGAAAATACTGCTGATACCGATGTAATGTAAGTACAGCCTTAAATGCAGTAGTAGCGACTGGTATCAGGCTGATGAATGTATGTGCAGTAAAGTAATTTTCTAAGGAATGGAATTTGACTAAGAAAATGCTGTTAATACTGAAGTAATGTATGAGCCTTAACTGCAGTAGAAGCGACTGGTAGCAGGCTTATTGATAACACTACATAACCTTTAAAATGTATGTTTAAAACGTTTACTGGCATGTTAATCGTTTTTATGAGGTACTTTGGTGATAAAACTTATTGGGGCATGATTTTTTCCTCATGGCTAACGTATATTTCTGCATAGAAACAGTTAACTGAGGTTTCCCACTGTTGTAATATGAGTGGGTGGGGCCTATTTCTCCAACATTGGTGTGTCCGGTCCACGGCGTCATCCTTACTTGTGGGAATATCTCTTCCCCAACAGGAAATGGCAAAGAGTCCCAGCAAAGCTGGCCATATAGTCCCTCCTAGGCTCCGCCCACCCCAGTCATTCTCTTTGCCGTTGCACAGGCAACATCTCCACGGAGATGGTTAAGAGTATGTGGTGTTTAGTTGTAGTTTTTTTATTCTACTATCAAGAGTTTGTTATTTTAAAATAGTGCTGGTATGTACTATTTACTCTGAAACAGAAAAAGATGAAGATTTCTGTTTGTGAGAGGAAGATGATTTTAGCAGACAGTAACTAAAATCGATTGCTGTTTCCACATAGGACTGTTGAGATGAAGGAAGTAACTTCAGTTGGGGGAAACAGTTAGCAGACTTTTCTGCTTAAGGTATGACTAGCCATATTTCTAACAAGACTGTGTAATGCTGGAAGGCTGTCATTTCCCCTCATGGGGACCGGTAAGCCATTTTCTTAGTCTCAAACAGAATAAAGGGCTTAATATGGGCTATAAAACTGGTAGACACTTTTATGGGCTAAATTGATTGCTTTATTTGGACATTTTATACATGTTTATGCTGATAATTCACACTTATAAACTTGGGGAACGTTTTTTAATGTCAGGCACTATGTTAGACACCTTTTCCAGTCAGGAAGGGCCTTCCCAGTTGTAGGCTGAGCCTCATTTTCGCGCCATTACTGCGCAGTTGTTTTTGAGTGCAAGACATGCAGATGCATGTGTGAGGACCTGAGAGTAGTTGGAAAAGTTCCTAGAAGGCGTCATTTGGTATCGTATTCCCCTCTGGGCTTGGTAAAGTCACAGCAAAGGCTGTAGCTGGGACTGTATAGGGGTTAAATCTGTAACTGGCTCCGGTTTCGTTATTTTAAGGGTTAAAGCTCTGAAAATTGGTGTGCAATACTTTTAATGCTTTAAGACACTGTGGTGAAATTTTGGTAAATTTTTAACAATTCCTTCATATATTTTCACATATTCAGTAATAAAGTGTGCTCTGTTTAAAATTTAAAGAGACAGTAACGGTTTTGTTTTAAAACGTTTTTTTTTGTGCTTTATTGACAAGTTTAAGCCTGTTTAACATGTCTGTGCCTTCAGATAAGCTATGTTCTATATGTATGAAAGCAAATGTGTCTCCCCCTTCAAAATTGTGTGATAATTGTGCCATAGCGTCCAAACAAAGTAAGGACAGTACTGCCACAAATAATGAAATTGCCCAAGATGATTCCTCAAGTGAAGGGAGTAGACATGGTTCTACATCATCTCCTTCTGTGTCTACGCCAGTTTTGCCCACGCAGGAGGCCCCTAGTACTTCTAGCGCGCCAATGCTTATTACCATGCAACAATTGACGGCTGTAATGGATAACTCCATAGCAAATATTTTATCCAAAATGCCTGCATATCAGAGAAAGCGCGATTGCTCTGTTTTAAACACTGAAGAGCAGGAGGGCGCTGATGATAATTGTTCTGTCATACCCTCACACCAATCTGAAGGGGCCATGAGGGAGGTTTTGTCAGATGGGGAAATTTCAGATTCAGAAAAAAATTCTCAACAGGCTGAACCTGATGTTGTGACATTTAAATTTAAATTAGAACATCTCCGCGCACTGCTTCAGGAGGTGTTATCTACTCTGGATGATTGTGACAACTTGGTCATTCCAGAAAAATTATGCAAGATGGACAAGTTCCTAGAGGTTCCGGTGCACCCCGACGCTTTTCCTATACCCAAGCGGGTGGCGGACATAGTAAATAAGGAGTGGGAGAAGCCCGGCATACCTTTTGTTCCCCCTCCTATATTTAAGAAATTATTTCCTATGGTCGACCCCAGAAAGGACTTATGGCAGACAGTCCCTAAGGTCGAGGGGGCAGTTTCTACTCTAAACAAGCGCACTACTATTCCTATCGAAGATAGTTGTGCTTTCAAAGATCCTATGGATAAAAAATTGGAAGGTTTGCTTAAAAAGATTTTTGTACAGCAAGGTTACCTTCTACAACCCATTTCGTGCATTGTTCCTGTCACTACAGCAGCGTGGTTCTGGTTCGAGGAACTAGAAAAGTCGCTCAATCAAGCATCCTCTTATGAGGAGGTTATGGACAGAGTTCAAGCACTTAAGTTGGCTAACTCTTTTATTTTAGATGCCGCTTTGCAATTAGCTAGATTAGCGGCGAAAAATTCAGGGTTTGCAATTGTGGCAGAGCGCTTTGGCTAAAGTCTTGGTCAGCGGATGTATCATCCAAGACAAAATTGCTTAACATCCCCTTCAAGGGTAAAACTCTCTTTGGACCAGAATTGAAAGAGATTATCTCAGACATCACTGGGGGAAAGGGCCACGCCCTCCCACAAGATAGGCCTTTCAAGGCCAAGAATAAGTCTAATTTTCGTTCCTTTCGTAATTTCAGGAACGGACCGGCCTCTAATTCTGCATCCTCTAAGCAAGAGGGTAATGCCTCACAGTCCAAACCAGCCTGGAAACCGATGCAAGGCTGGAACAAGGGTAAGCAGACCAAGAAGCCTGCTACCGCTAACAAAACAGCATGAAGGAGTAGCCCCCGATCCGGGACCGGATCTAGTGGGGGCAGACTCTCTCTCTTTGCTCAGGCTTGGGCAAGAGATGTTCAGGATCCCTGGACGCTAGAAATAGTTTCTCAGGGTTATCTTCTAGAATTCAAGGAACTACCCCCAAGGGGACGGTTCCACATGTCTCACTTATCCTCAAACCAAATAAAGAGACAGGCGTTCTTACATTGTGTAGAAGACCTGCTAAAGATGGGAGTGATACACCCAGTTCCAATGACGGAACAAGGAATGCGATTTTACTCAAATCTGTTCGTAGTTCCCAAAAAAGAGGGAACCTTCAGACCAATTCTGGATTTAAAGATCCTAAACAAATTTCTCAGGGTACCATCGTTCAAAATGGAAACCATTCGAACGATTCTACCCACTATCCAGGAAGGTCAATTTATGACTACCGTGGATCTAAAGGATGCGTACCTACATATTCCTATCCACAAAGAACATCATCAGTTCCTAAGGTTCGCCTTTCTGGACAAACATTACCAGTTTGTGGCCCTCCCATTCGGATTAGCCACAGCTCCAAGGATTTTCACAAAGGTACTCGGGTCCCTTCTAGCGGTTCTAAGACCGAGGGGCATTGCAGTGGTACCATACTTGGACGACATTCTAATACAAGCGTCGTCCCTTTCAAAAGCAAAGGCTCATACAGACATCGTTCTGGCCTTTCTCAGATCTCACGGATGGAAGGTGAACATAGAACAAAGTTCTCTGTCTCCGTCAACAAGAGTTCCCTTCCTGGGAACAATAATAGATTCCTTAGAAATGAGGATCTTTCTGACAGATGTCAGAAAGTCAAAACTTCTAAGCGCTTGTCAAGTTCTTCATTCTGTTCCACGTCCTTCCATAGCTCAGTGCATGGAAGTAGTAGGTTTGATGGTTGCGGCAATGGACATAGTTCCTTTTGCGCGAATTCATCTAAGACCATTACAACTGTGCATGCTGAAACAGTGGAATGGGGACTATACAGACTTGTCTCCAGTGATTCAAGTAGATCAGAAGACCAGAGATTCACTCCGTTGGTGGATATCCCTGGACCACCTATCCCAGGGAATGAGCTTCCGCAGACCAGAGTGGGTCATTGTCACGACCGACGCCAGTCTAGTTGGCTGGGCTGCGGTCTGGGAATCCCTGAAAGCTCAGGGACTATGGTCTCGGGAAGAGTCTCTCTTCTCCCGATAAACATTCTGGAACTAAGAGCGATATTCAATGCTCTCAGGGCTTGGCCTCAGCTTTCAAAGGCCAGATTCATAAGATTCCAATCAAACAACATGACGACTGTTGCGTATATCAATCATCAGGGGGGAACAAGGAGTTCCCTGGCGATGAAAGAAGTAACCAAAATAATACAATGGGCGGAGAATCACTCCTGCCATCTATCTGCGATCCACATCCCAGGTGTGGAAAACTGGGAAGCGAATTATCTGAGTCGTCAGACATTCCATCCGGGGGAGTGGGAACTCCACCCGGCGATTTTTGCCCAGTTGACTCAATTATGGGGCATTCCAGACATGGATCTGATGGCGTCTCGTCAGAACTTCAAGGTTCCTTGCTACGGGTCCAGATCCAGGGATCCCAAGGCGACTCTAGTGGATGCACTAGTAGCGCCTTGGACGTTCAACCTAGCTTATGTGTTCCCACCGTTTCCTCTCATTCCCAGGCTGGTAGCCAGGATCAAACAGGAGAGGGTCTCGGTGATCTTGATAGCTCCTGCGTGGCCACGCAGGACTTGGTATGCAGACCTGGTGAATATGTCATCGGTTCCACCATGGAAGCTACCTTTGAGACAGGACCTTCTTGTTCAGGGTCCATTCGAACATCCAAATCTGGTCTCCCTCCAGCTGACGGCTTGGAGATTGAACGCTTGATTCTATCAAAGCGTGGGTTTTCAGATTCGGTGATTGATACTCTGGTTCAGGCCAGAAAACCGGTAACTAGAAAGATTTACCATAAAATATGGAAAAGATATATCTGCTGGTGTGAATCCAAGGGATTCCCTTGGAATAAGGTAAAAATTCCTAAGATTCTTTCCTTTCTACAAGAAGGTTTGGATAAAGGATTATCTGTGAGTTCTCTAAAGGGACAGATTTCTGCTTTATCTGTCTTACTACACAAACGATTGGCAGCTATGCCAGATGTTCAAGCATTTGTTCAGGCTCTGGTTAGGATCAAGCCTGTTTACAGACCTTTGACTCCTCCCTGGAGTTTAAATCTAGTTCTTTCAGTTCTTCAAGGGGTTCCGTTTGAACCTCTACATTCCATAGATATTAAGTTGTTATCTTGGAAAGTTTTGTTTTTGGTTGCTATTTCTTCTGCTAGAAGATTTTCTGAGTTATCTGCTCTGCAGTGTTCTCCGCCCTATCTGGTGTTCCATGCAGATAAGGTGGTTTTGCGTACTAAGCCTGGTTTCCTTCCAAAGGTTGTTTCTAACAAAAATATTAACCAAGAGATAGTTGTACCTTCTTTGTGTCCGAATCCAGTTTCAAAGAAGGAACGTTTGTTACACAATTTGGACGTAGTCCGTGCTCTAAAATTCTATTTAGAAGCTACAAAAGATTTCAGACAAACATCTTCTCTGTTTGTCGTCTATTCTGGTAAAAGGAGAGGTCAAAAAGCGACTTCTACCTCTCTTTCCTTTTGGCTTAAAAGCATCATCCGATTGGCTTACGAGACTGCTGGACGGCAGCCTCCTGAAAGAATCACAGCTCACTCCACTAGGGCTGTGGCTTCCACATGGGCCTTCAAGAACGAGGCTTCTGTTGATCAGATATGTAAGGCAGCGACTTGGTCTTCACTGCACACTTTTGCTAAATTTTACAAATTTGATACTTTTGCTTCTTCGGAGGCTATTTTTGGGAGAAAGGTTTTGCAAGCCGTGGTGCCTTACGTTTAGGTAACCTGATTTGCTCCCTCCCTTCATCCGTGTCCTAAAGCTTTGGTATTGGTTCCCACAAGTAAGGATGACGCCGTGGACCGGACACACCAATGTTGGAGAAAACAGAATTTATGCTTACCTGATAAATTGCTTTCTCCAACGGTGTGTCCGGTCCACGGCCCGCCCTGGTTTTTTAATCAGGTCTGATGAATTATTTTCTCTAACTACAGTCCCCACGGTACCATATGGTTTCTCCTATATTTTTCCTCCTGTCCATCGGTCGAATGACTGGGGTGGGCGGAGCCTAGGAGGGACTATATGGCCAGCTTTGCTGGCACTCTTTGCCATTTCCTGTTGGGGAAGAGATATTCCCACAAGTAAGGATGACGCCGTGGACCGGACACACCGTTGGAGAAAGCAATTTATCAGGTAAGCATAAATTCTGTTTTTAGCGCTTTTTTGCATAGTGAAAATTTAGTCACAGTCTTCCTGCTTCTTCCTCCATGATCCAGGACGTCTCTAGAGAGCTCAGGGGTCTTCAAAATTTATTTTGAGGGAGGTAATCAGTCACAGCAGACCTGTGACAGTGTGTTTGACTGTGATAAAAACGTTAATTGTTAAATTGATTATCTGTTTTGGGTATTAAGGGGTTAATCATCCATTTGCTAGTGGGTGCAATCCTTTGCTAATTTAATACATTTACTGTGAAAATTTGGTTGCTATAACTGATTCGGTTCATTGTTATTTCAACTGTGACAGTTTTTTTGTGCTTCTTAAAGGCGCAGTAGCGTTTTTTATATTGCTTGTAAATTTATTTGAAAGTATTTTCCAAGCTTGTTAGTATCATTGCTAGTCTGTTTAAACATGTCTGACACAGATGAATCTGTTTGTTCACTATGTTTGAAAGCCATTGTGGAGCCCCATAGAAATATGTGTACTAAGTGTATTGATGTCACTTTAAATAAAAGTCCGTCTTTATCTGTAAAGAAATTATCACCAGACAACGAGGGGGAAGTTATGCCGACTAACTCTCCTCACGTGTCAGTAGCTCCGCCTCCCGCTCAGGAGGCGCGTGATATTGTGGTGCCAAGTACATCAGAGAGGCCCATACAAATCACTTTGCAAGACATGGCTACTGTTATGACAGAGGTATTATCTAAATTGCCAGAATTAAGAGGCAAGCGTGATAGCTCTGGGTTAAGGACAGAGCGCGCTGAGGATACAAGAGCCATGTCCGATACTGCGTCACAATTTGCAGAACATGAGGACAGATAGCTTCATTCTGTGGGTGACGGATCTGATCCAGGGAGACCGGATTCAGAGATTTCTAATTTTAAATTTAAGCTTGAGAACCTCCGTGTATTGCTAGGGGAGGTATTAGCGGCTCTGAATGATTGTAACACAGTTGCAATTCCAGAGAAATTATGTAGGGTGGATAGATACTATGCGGTACCGGTGTGTACTGACGTTTTTCCTATACCTAAAAGGCTTACAGAGGTTATTAGCAAGGAGTGGGATCGACCCGGTGTGCCCTTTTCCCCTCCTCCCATATTTAGGAAAATGTTTCTAATAGACGCCACCACACGAGACTTATGGCAGACGGTCCCTAAGGTGGAGGGAGCAGTTTCTACTTTAGCTAAGCGTACCACTATCCCAGTGGAGGATAGTTGTGCTTTTTCAGATCCAATGGATAAAAAATTAGAAGGTTACCTTAAGAAAATGTTTGTTCAACAAGGTTTTATCCTACAGCCCCTTGCATGCATTGCGCCTGTCACTGCTGCTGCGGCATTCTGGTTTGAGTCTCTGGAAGAGGCCATTCGCACAGCTCCATTGGATGAGATTATGGACAAGCTTAAAGCACTTAAGCTAGCTAACGCATTTGTTTCTGATGCCGTTGTACATTTAACCAAACTAACGGCTAAGAACTCCGGATTCGCCATCCAGGCGCGCAGAGCGCTATGGCTTATATCCTGGTCAGCTGACGTGACTTCTAAATCTAAATTGCTTAATATTCCTTTCAAAGGGCAGACCTTATTCGGGCCCGGCTTGAAAGAAATTATTGCTGACATTACTGGAGGTAAGGGTCATACTCTTCTTCAGGACAGGGCCAAATCAAAGGCCAAACAGTCTAATTTTCGTGCCTTTCGTAACCTCAAGGTAGGAGCAGCATCAACTTCCTCCGCTCCAAAACAGGAAGGAACTGTTGCTCGTTACAGACAGGGCTGGAAAGCTAACCAGTCCTGGAGCAAGGGCAAGCAGGCCAGAAAACCTACTTCTGCCCCTAAGACAGCATGAAGAGAGGGCCCCCTATCCGGAAACGGATCTAGTTGGGGGCAGACTTTCTCTCTTCGCCCAGGCTTGGGCAAGAGATGTCCAGGATCCCTGGGCGTTGGAGATCATATCTCAGGGATATCTTCTGGACTTCAAAGCTTCTCCTCCACAAGGGAGATTTCATCTTTCAAGGTTATCAGCAAACCAAATAAAGAAAGAGGCGTTTCTGCGCTGTGTACAAGACCTCTTACTAATGGGGGTGATCCACCCAGTTCCGCGGACGGAACAAGGGCAAGGATTTTACTCAAATCTGTTTGTGGTTCCCAAGAAAGAGGGAACCTTCAGACCAATCTTGGACCTAAAAATCCTAAACAAATTCCTAAGAGTTCCATCATTCAAAATGGAAACTATTCGAACCATCCTACCCATGATCCAAGAGGGTCAGTATATGACCACAGTGGACTTAAAGGATGCCTACCTTCACATACCGATTCACAAAGATCATTATTGGTACCTAAGATTTGCCTTTCTAGACAGGCATTACCAGTTTGTAGCTCTTCCCTTCAGGTTAGCTACGGCCCCGAGAATTTTTACAGAGGTTCTAGGCTCACTTCTGGCGGTGCTAAGACCGCGAGGCATAGCGGTGGCTCCGTACCTAGACGACATTCTGATACAAGCGTCAAGTTTTCAAATTGCCAAGTCTCATACAGAGATAGTTCTGGCATTTCTGAGGTCGCATGGGTGGAAGGTGAACGTGGAAAAGAGTTCTCTATTACCACTCACAAGAGTTCCCTTCCTGGGGACTCTTATAGATTCTGTAGAGATGAAAATTTACCTGACGGAGTCCAAGTTATCAAAACTTCTAAATTCTTGCCGTGCCCTTCATTCCATTCCACGCCCGTCAGTAGCTCAGTGCATGGAAGTAATCGGCTTAATGGTAGCGGCAATGGACATAGTACCATTTGCGCGTCTGCATCTCAGACTGCTGCAATTTTGCATGCTAAGTCAGTGGAATGGGGATTACTCAGATTTGTCCCCTCTACTAAATCTGGATCAAGAGACCAGGGATTCTCTTCTCTGGTGGCTTTCTCGACTCCATCTGTCCAAAGGGATGACCTTTCGCAGGCCAGACTGGACGATTGTAACAACAGATGCCAGCCTTCTAGGTTGGGGCGCAGTCTGGAACTCCCTGAAGGCTCAGGGATCGTGGACTCAAGAGGAGAAACTCCTCCCAATAAATATTCTGGAGTTAAGAGCAATATTCAATGCTCTTCTAGCTTGGCCTCAGTTAGCAACAATGAGGTTCATCAGATTTCAGTCGGACAACATCACGACTGTGGCTTACATCAACCATCAAGGGGGAACCAGGAGTTCCCTAGCGATGCTGGAAGTCTCAAAGATAATTCGCTGGGCAGAGTCTCACTCTTGCCACCTGTCAGCGATCTATATCCCAGGCGTGGAGAACTGGGAGGCGGACTTTCTAAGTCACCAGACTTTTCATCCGGGGGAGTGGGAACTTCATCCGGAGGTGTTTGCTCAACTGATTCATCGTTGGGGCAAACCAGAACTGGATCTCATGGCGTCTCGCCAGAACGCCAAGCTTCCTTGTTACGGATCCAGGTCCAGGGATCCGGGAGCGGCGCTGATAGATGCTCTAGCAGCCCCTTGGGTTTTCAACATGGCTTATGTGTTTCCACCATTTCCGCTGCTGCCTCAACTGATTGCCAAGATCAAACAGGAGAGAGCATCAGTGATTCTGATAGCGCCTGCGTGGCCACGCAGGACCTGGTATGCAGATCTAGTGGATATGTCGTCCTGTCCACCATGGTCTCTACCTCTGAGGCAGGACCTTCTAATTCAGGGTCCTTTCAACCATCCAAATCTAATTTCTCTGAGGCTGACTGCATGGAGATTGAACGCTTGATTCTATCAAAGCGTGGCTTCTCGGAGTCGGTTATTGATACCTTAATACAGGCTCGGAAACCTGTTACCAGAAAAATTTACCATAAGATATGGCGTAAATATTTATATTGGTGCGAATCCAAGAGTTACTCATGGAGTAAGGTTAGGATTCCTAGGATATTGTCTTTTCTACAAGAGGGTTTAGAAAAGGGCTTATCTGCTAGTTCGTTAAAGGGACAGATTTCTGCTCTGTCTATTCTTTTACACAAACGTCTGGCAGACGTTCCAGACGTTCAGGCTTTTTGTCAGGCTTTGGCTAGGATTAAGCCTGTGTTTAAGGCTGTTGCTCCGCCGTGGAGCTTAAACTTAGTTCTTAAAGTTCTTCAAGGTGTTCCGTTTGAACCCCTTCATTCCATTGATATTAAGCTGTTATCTTGGAAAGTTCTGTTTTTGATGGCTATTTCCTCGGCTCGAAGACTCTGTGAGTTATCGGCCTTACATTGTGATTCTCCTTATCTGATTTTCCATTCAGATAAGGTAGTTCTGCGTACTAAACCTGGGTTCTTACCTAAGGTAGTTTCTAACAAGAATATCAATCAAGAGATTGTTGTTCCATCATTATGCCCTAATCCTTCTTCAAAGAAGGAACGACTTTTGCATAATCTGGACGTAGTCCGTGCCCTGAAGTTCTATTTACAGGCAATTAAAGATTTTCGTCAAACTTCTTCCCTGTTTGTCGTTTACTCTGGACAGAGGAGAGGTCAAAGACCTTCGGCTACCTCTCTCTCTTTTTGGCTTCGTAGCATAATAGGTTTAGCCTATGAGACTGCTGGACAGCAGCCCTCTGAAAGAATTACAGCTCATTCCACTAGAGCTGTGGCTTCCACCTGGGCCTTCAAGAATGAGGCCTCTGTTGAACAAATTTGCAAGGCTGCGACTTGGTCTTCGCTTCATACCTTTTCAAAATTTTACAAATTTGACACTTTTGCTTCTTCGGAGGCTGTTTTTGGGAGAAAGGTTCTACAGGCAGTGGTTCCTTCCGTTTAAAGTCCTGCCTTGTCCCTCCCATCATCCGTGTACTTTAGCTTTGGTATTGGTATCCCATAAGTAATGGATGACCCGTGGACTGAATACACTTAACAAGAGAAAACATAATTTATGCTTACCTGATAAATGTATTTCTCTTGTAGTGTATTCAGTCCACGGCCCGCCCTGTCTTTTTAAGGCAGATCTAAATTTTAATTAAAACTCCAGTCACCACTGCTCCCTATGGTTTCTCCTTTCTTGTCTTGTTTCGGTCGAATGACTGGATATGACATGTGAGGGGAGGAGCTATATAGCAGCTCTGCTTGGGTGATCCTCTTGCAACTTCCTGTTGGGAAGGAGAATATCCCATAAGTAATGGATGACCCGTGGACTGAATACACTACAAGAGAAATAAATTTATCAGGTAAGCATAAATTATGTTTTTATTTAAAAATTACCTGCAGAAAATTTTTCACTAAAAAAATCTCATCGCAGAAAGTGATAAAAAGTTCTGCCTCTGGGTTAGTCACACAATATGGCCATATTTTGCTTAGCCAGTCACCACTTACAAGGTGCCCCAATTAGACTGGTCCTAACACTACTTTGCCACAGAGGGCTGAATCATTCCTGCTTTTACTCTCCACCATTGG
>NC_069499.1:1274985605-1274990605 GCF_027579735.1 Bombina bombina
GTATATATATATATATATATGTATATATATATGTATATATATATATATATATGTATATATATATGTATCGATATATATATATATATATATATATGTAAATATACATATGCATCTTTAGACATGTGCTTGTATATATATTCCTGCATACCTTTTTTTTTTATTTTTCTTCTTACACCTGAGACCTCATATCTTTGAGCCCTTATAAATTTTTTGTGCATTTAAAAAAATAAAAAATATTAGTGTTGTTATGCGTGTAAGTGTACTTTGTAATGTATTTTGATGTGTTTTGTGATGCTTTTTTGTTTTGCAAAACAGTTAACCAGAGCTCTTAAGATACGGTAATCATTCTAGCGTAAATCTCGATTGCGCTCACACGTTCGCGTTTACTTTCACAATAATACGATAGCTAAAGCTACTGTGTGCAAACACCTGCTATAAACCCATTTTCGCTTGTGCGTAACTGCTGGCGCTCCACTCGTAATCTGTCCCCTTAATTTTTTTTCTTCAGTGGTTAAAGTAACATAAAACTCAAATTACGTTCCCCATAATTATTATTCCTAGTAAAAAATACTACATTTATGTCTATAATTTGTTGCTCTTTTCATAACGCTGAAAATTGTGTGTGTTTGTTTTTTGTCATTCTCAAGCCTTCAGAAAGAAGCCTAACCTTCCAGTCAGAAGCCTAACCCTGCTACATTTTACATACACTGTGATTATATGATTGACAACTGTAGTAGCTCATTTATATTGGTTCTTGTTCTGCCATGGTAAAGCAAATATGAATGACTGACTAGTCTTAAAGCCTGTACACGGGCCAAAATTTGTAAGGCCAGGTATGTTTGTAGCCTCCCAACTCGCTAACCTCTGACCCACTCATCTACTCGGATCCCCTCTCCCTCATCCTCCCTCCCTGCTGCTGTTAACAACATATTTCTTTCATGTAATTGGCAAGAGTCCATGAGCTAGTGATGTATGGGATATGCAATCCTACCAGGAGGGGCAAAGTTTCCCAAGCCTCAAAATACCTATAAATACACCCCTTACCACACCCACAATTCAGTTTTACAAACTTTGCCTCCTATGGAGGTGGTGAAGTTAGTTTGTGCTAAGATTTCTACGTTGATATGCGCTTCTCAGCATTTTGATGCCCGATTCCTCTGAGTACAGTGAATGTCAGAGGGATGTGAAAGGAGTATCACATATTGAATGCAATGGTTTTCCTCACGGGAGATCTATTTTATAGGTTCTCTGTTATCGGTCTAGAGATTAATCTCCTACCTCCCTTTTCAGATTGACGATATACTCTCATATTCCATTACCTCTACTGATAACCGTTTCATTACAGGTTTGGCTATCTGCTATATGTGGATGGGTGTCTTTTGGTAAGTATGTTTTTCATTACTTAAGACACTCTGTCAGCTATGGTTTGGCACTTTTATGTATTTATATAAAGTTCTAAATATATGTATTGTACTTATATTTGCCATGAGTTAGGTTTAAGTATATTTCCTTTTGCAGACTGTCAGTTTCATATCTTGTAAATTCATTTTTAGGAAAAAAAATTCTTACCTGGGGTATAGTCTTTTTTTCAATTGACTGTTCTTTTTAATTCGCGGGCAAAATTAGGCTCGCAAGGACGCAAAATGCCAAAGTATATTGCGTCATTTTTGGCACAAGATTTTTTGCCGCGAAGTTACGTTCGATGGCGCAAATTCGTCATTTCCGGCGTCTTAGTCAACGTCGAGTCCTTTCACAAGGTTGCGTCTGTGATGACGCGAGTGTGTCATTTCCGGATGTTGGCGCCAAAAAAATTTCTGTTTGTGTTGTGCGTCATACTTGCCCCCAAATATTTTCATTATTTTAATCCCCGTTCCTATATGCCTCTTGCCTTTTTTCTTTATCAGAGGGCTATGCTGTTTGCATTTTTTTTCCCATTCCTAAAACTGCCATATAAGGAAATTGATAATTTTGCTTTATATGTTGTTTTTTCTCTTACATTTGCAAGATGTCTTAATCTGATCCTGTCTCAGAAATCACTGTTGGAACCCTGCTGACTGATAACAGTTCTAACAAAGCTAAGTGCATTTGTTGTAAACTTGTGGAGATTATTTCTCCAGCTGTGGTTTGTAATGGTTGTCATGATAAGCTTTTACATGCGGAGAATGTGTCCATCAGTAATAGTGCATTGCCTGTTGTTTTTCCTTCAACATCTAATGTACAAGATATACATGTGAATTTAAAAGATTTTATTGCTGATTCTATTCAGAAGGCTTTGTCTGCCATCCCGCCTTCTAATAAATGTAAAAGGTCTTAAAACTTCTCATAAAGTTGATGAAATTTCAAATGACCGACAACATACTGAATTATCCTCCACTGATGAGGATCTATCTGATTCAGAAGATCCTTCCTCAGATATTGACACTGGCAAATCTACTTATTTATTTAAAATGGAGTACATTTGTTCTTTAAAAGAAGTGTTGATTACATTGGATATTGAGGAAACTAGTCCTCTTTTTATTAAGACTAGTAAACGTTTAAATTCTGTTTATAAACCTCCTGTGGTCACTCCAGAGGTTTTTCCAGTTCCTGATGCTATTTCTGATATGATTTCTAAGGAATGGAATAGGCCTAGTACTTCTTTTATTCCTTCTTCAAGGTTTTAAAAAATGGTATCCTTTGCCAGGAGTTACATTGGAGTTTTGGGAAAAAGGAAAGGCTATTTTTATTCAGGTCATATTCTCAGGCCTGCAATTTCTTTGGCTGATGTTGCAGCTGCATCAACTTTTTGGTTGGAAAATTTAGCGCAACAAGAAATGGATTCTTGCTTCAACATGCTTATCATTTTATTTGTGATGCCATTTTTGATATCATGTCTTTAGCTATTTTAGCTAGAAGAGCTTTGTGGCTTAAATCTTGGAATGCTGACATGACTTCTAAGTCTAGATTACTATCTCTCTTTCTTTCCAAGGTAATAATTTATTTGGTTCTCTTTTGGATTCGATTATTTCAACTGTCACTGGGGGGAAGGGTGTTTTTTTGCCTCAGGATAAAAGACCTAAGGGTAAATCTAAAGCTTCTAATCGTTTTCGTTCCTTTCGACAAATTAAGGAACAGAAACCTAATCCTTCCCACAAGGAATCTGTTTCCATTTGGAAACCTTCAAATTGGAATAAATCCAAGCCGCTTAAGAAAACAAAACCAGCCCCAAGTCCGCATGAAGGTGCGGCCCTCATTCCAGCTCAGCTGGTAGGGGGCAGATTAAGATTTTTCAAGGATGTTTGGACAGATTCTGTCCAAAATCAATGGATTCTGAGTATTGTCTCTCAGGGGTATTGAATAGGATTCAGAGTAAGACCTCCTGTGAGAAGATATTTTTTCTCACGCATCCCAGCAAATCCAGTAAAGGCTCAGGCTTTCCTGAAGTGTGTTTCAGACCTGAAGCTTTCAGGGGTAATCATGCCAGTCCCGTTTCGGGACCAGGGTCTGGGGTTTTATTCAAATCTATTCATTGTCCCAAAGAAAGAAAATTCATTCAGACCAGTTCTGGATCTAAAAATTTTGAATCGTTATGTAAGAGTACCAACTTTCAAAATGGTGACTATAATGAATATTCTGCCTTTTGTTAAGCAAGGGCATTTTATGTCCACAATAGACTTTCAGGATGCATATCTTCATATTCAGATTCATCCAGATCATTATCAGTTTCTGAGATTCTCTTTTCTAGACAAGCATTACCAATTTGTTGCTCTTCCATTTGGCCTAGCGACAGCCCCAAGAATCTTTTCAAAGATTCTCTGTGCCCTACTCTCTGTAATCAGAGGACGGGGTATTGCGGTGTTTCCTTATTTGGACAATATCTTGGTACTAGCTCAGTCTTTACATTCTGCAGAATCCCACATGAATCAACTAGTGTTGTTTCTTCAAAGACATGGTTGGATGATCAATTTACCAAAAAGTTCCTTGATTCCTCAGACAAGGGTCACCTTTTTATGTTTCCAGATAGATTCAGTGTCCATGACTCTGTTTCTAATAGACAAGAGATGATTAACCCCTTAAGGACCAGCGACGTACCCTGTATGTCACTGGCCTTTTTTTGGGACTTGATTGTTTTATAGCACGGTCTTGCCACCAGCGTTGAGACTGATCTATTCCACAAAGCCTGCTGGAGGGAGGGCATTAATAGCGTGTTCTTGCTAGACTTGTGCTATTATGTCCTGAAAAAACCCTTAACGACCAGTGACATACAGGGAACATTGTGGTCATTAAGGGGTTAAAATTATTTTTAGCTTGTCTGAACCTTCAGTCTCAATCATTCCCTTCAGTAGCTATGTGCATGGAAGTTTTAGGTCTCATGACTGCAGCATCGGACGCGATCCCCTTTGCTCGTTTTCATATGAGACCTCTCCAGCTTTGTATGCTGAATCAATGGTGCAAGGATTATACAAGGATATCACAATTAATATCCTTAAATCCCAATGTTCGACTATCTCTGACTTGGTGGTTAGATCACCATCATATAGTTCTAGGAGCCTCTTTTGTTCGTCCAACCTGGACTGTGATCACAACAGATGCGAGTCTTTCAGGTTGGGGAGCTGTTTGAGGATCTCTGACAGCACAAGAGGTTTGGAAATCTCAATAGGCGAGATTACCAATCACTATTTTGGTGCAATTTTCAGGGCTCTTCAGATTTGGCCTCTATTGAAGGGAGAACCGTTCATTTGTTTTCAGACAGACAATATCACAACTGTGGCATATGTCAATCATCAGGGTGGGACTCAGTCCCCTAGCTTTGAAAGAAGTATCTCGGATACGTTCTTGGGCGGAATCCAGCTCTTGTCTAATTTCTGCGGTATATATCCCGGGTGTAGACAATTGGGAAACGGATTATCTCAGCCGTCAGACTTTACATCCGGGGGAGTGGTCCCTCCATCCAGATGTGTTTTTTCAGATGTGGGGTCTTCCAGAAATAGATCTGATCCAGGGATCTTCAGGCGGAAGCA
>NC_069499.1:1274998199-1275005699 GCF_027579735.1 Bombina bombina
CTCTCTCTCTCTTTTTCTTTCTCTCTCTCTCTTTCCCTCTCTCTCTCTCCCCTCTCTCCTCTCTCTCTCTCTCTCTCTCTCTCTCTCTCTCTCTCTCTCTCTCCCCTCTCTCTCTCCCCTCTCTCTCTCCCCTCTCTCTCTCCCCTCTCTCTCTCTCTCCCCTCTCTCTCTCCCCTCTCTCTCTCCCCTCTCTCTCCTCTCTCTCTCTCTCTCCCCTCTCCCCTCTCCCCTCTCTCTCTCTCTCTCCCCTCTCTCTCTCTCTCTCCCCTCTCTCTCTCCCCTCTCTCTCTCCCCCCCCCTCTCTCTCTCCCCCCTCTCTCTCCCCTCTCTCTCCTCTCTCTCTCTCTCCCCTCTCCCCTCTCCCCTCTCTCTCTCTCTCTCCCCTCTCTCTCTCTCTCTCCCCTCTCTCTCTCCCCTCTCTCTCTCCCCCCCCCTCTCTCTCTCCCCCCCTCTCTCTCTCTCCCCTCTCTCTCTCCCCCCCCCTCTCTCTCTCCCCCCTCTCTCTCTCTCCCCTTTCTCTCTCTCTCCCCCCCCCCCTTTCTCTCTCTCTCCCCCCTCTCTCTCTCTCTCTCTCTCTCCCCTTTCTCTCTCTCTCCCCCCCCCCCCTCTCTCTCTCACCCCTCTCTCTCTCACCCCTCTCTCTCTCTCTCCCTACTTCCCCCTCTCTCTCGCTCGCTCGCTTTTTCCCCCCACTTTTTTTTTGTTGGCTTCATATATGTTCAACTGTGGTGCATTCCTGCAAGTAGTAATCGGCTGCATGTGTTACAATGAAGTTACTAGAAAGTTAGTTATATTTTTAGTTACAGATATTCTTCATTCCACTTCAGAACGGAAGTAGAAAGTGACACACCCTATTACTAATTTTAAACTTTTGTGCATGTTACAAAAGTAATGTATTGTGTCTGTCAGTCTATCTCTCCCTTCCTCTTTGTCTCTCTCTCTCCCTTCCTCTTTTATAAAAAAAACTCCAAAAATGACAACACCCTCAGAAATTACTTTGTTAGCTAGCTGTTCAGTGCTCACAAAAACAACCACTGATTTATTCATTCTTGATGCACTGTTGTAAATGAGTGGGAGGGGACTTTTTTAGCGCCTTGTTGCGCAGTTAAAATTCTAGCACAGTCTTCCTGCTTCTTCCTCCTTGATCCAGGACGTCTCTAGAGAGCTCAGGGGTCTTCAAAATTCGTTTTTTGAGGGAGGTAATCAGTCACAGCAGACCTGTGACAGTGTGTTTGACTGTGATAAAAGCGTTAAATCTTAATTTGATATCCGTTTTTGGGTACTGAGGGGTTAATCATCCTTTTGCTAATGGGTGCAATCCTCTGCTAATTAATACATTTAAAGAATTGTTGACTATAACTGAATTAGTTTTTTGTTATTCAACTGTGTTTTTTAAAAGCGCTGCAGCGTTTTTTATATTGCTTGTAAACTTATTGAAAGTAATTTCCAAGCTTGCTAGCTTCATTGCTAGTCTGTTTAAACATGTCTGATACAGAGGAATCTGCTTATTCATTATGTTTAAAAGCCGATGTGGAGCCCAATAGAAATATGTGTACCAATTGTATTGATATTACTTTGAATAAAAGTCAATCTGTACCGATAAAGAAATTATCACCAGACAACGAGGGGGAAGTTATGCCGTCTAACTCTCTTCACGTGTCAGTACCTTCGTCTCCCGCTCGGGAGGTGCGTGAGATTGAGGCGCCAAGTACATCAAGGCCCTTACAAATCACTTTACATGATATGGCCAATGTTATGATAGAAGTATTATACAATATGCCCAAGTTAAGAGGCAAGCGCGACAGCTCTGGGTTAAGGACAGAGCGTGCCGATGACACGAGGGCCATGTCTGATAAGATAAGTTGGATATGTCAAGGAGCTCAGTGATGACAGTTGTAGCCTACCCACTATTCACACTCCTCACAGTGTGTGAAAAAATCGTTAAACCAAGAAAAAAGGGATGTGGGTGGCGCCACTGAAGGCTAACTGTATAACAGATCAAATAAAATCAAATAAATAATATTAATAATATAATATCAATGTTGTAAATTGATTGCGATCCAATGCATAAAAGAAGTAATAAAATGCCCCTTTGGGTCTAAACACAAGGTGATAACTATCAGTATAGATAAATGGATAAGTCACGGGGCTAAGTTATAACAGTATAAATCACAACATATACTAGTAGGACTCCTATGTAGCTAAAACACACTAAGCTGAAAAATTGTGATACAAATAATGGGGTGTTGAATAAGACTAGTTTAATAAAGGTACATTTACTAATAAAACATTTTATCACAGGACATTCAGACACATATAGCTATAATAGCACCGGTGCTAACAAACTGTAAAAACCTTAATAGAACAATGTTAAATTCATATAAGACTAAAAGTTAATAACGATAATACTAGCTAAGAATAATAAATAAAGAGCTAAATGCATACAAAAAAGGCTCAAAAATAAACCCAAAAATGCAATAAAATAGACATAAGAAAACGTTGTCAAGGAACCTAATACAGCAGCATTTCTCAAAGTCTATTTGGATACCTCTGCAGCGTGAGCACTAGTAATGGTTCTATTTGATACTGTTCCGGACCAGGGTTATAATGTTGCAACATACAGTGAGTAAAGTGATTGTGTCACATGAGTCTTTAAATAACCCGGACTCTTTTTTTGGATGTTTGTAACTTTGTAACGAATTTGTGGCTTTATAGCAAACTGGAATTAAGTCACAGAAATAATGCTGGATTTTGAATTGACGGTTTTCACTTACTTGAGAAAACACAGACCAGTCTCGGTGTTGAATAACCACCAGGTTAACTTCTTAACAATTGGAACTTTCACTTAGATGAATTAGACGATGTAGCTGGCAGCTCTAAGTATTTGCTGATGCCGTAAGGGAATTCCTTCTGCTCCGTCGGTAGTCGTATAGGAACTCAGTGCGCGCACTTTTTTTGAAAAAACCCGCTCCTACCGTTCAACCAATCAGCCTTCCTCCTTGCTTGGTTAGTTCAAGCTATTGATCCTGGCTTGATGGTACGGTTCTGGGAGCTCAGTAGCAGTTCATGCGAGGCTTTCAATCAGCCTCTCCTTGTCTTGCAAACACTCTCACAGGTGTTTAGGGAATCAGTACAATCCACGCGTATCGGCTTTAGGCCTTTGTCAAGATGACTGTTCCCATGTCTTCATCTCCTAATAAAGGCTGCAAAATTAACCCCTTATTGGTTAAGTTACAAACATCATCAAGTTAATTACTTTCATAGTGGCTTCATTTATCACTTTTAGTGGTTGAACGGTAGGAGCGGGTTTTTTCAAAAAATATTCTGGAGTTAAGAGCAATATTCAATGCTCTTCTAGCTTGGCCTCAGTTAGCAACACTGAGGTTCATCAGATTTCAGTCGGACAACATCACGACTGTGGCTTACATCAACCATCAAGGGGGAACCAGGAGTTCCCTAGCGATGTCGGAAGTCTCCAAGATAATTCGCTGGGCAGAGTCTCACTCTTGCCACCTGTCAGCGATCCATATCCCGGGCGTAGAGAACTGGGAGGCGGAATTTCTAAGTCGTCAGACTTTTCATCCGGGGGAGTGGGAACTCCATCCGGAGGTGTTTGCTCAATTGGTCCATCGTTGGGGCAAACCAGAACTGGATCTCATGGCGTCTCGCCAGAACGCCAAGCTTCCTTGTTACGGATCCAGGTCCAGGGACCCAGAAGTGGCACTGATAGATGCTCTAGCAGCGCCTTGGTTCTTCAACCTGGCTTATGTGTTTCCACCGTTTCCTCTGCTCCCTCGACTGATTGCCAAAATCAGACAGGAGAGAGCATCAGTGATTCTGATAGCGCCTGCGTGGCCACACAGGACCTGGTATGCAGATCTGGTGGACATGTCATCCTTTCCACCGTGGACTCTGCCTCTGAGACAAGACCTTCTACTACAAGGTCCTTTCAATCATCCGAATCTAATTTCTCTGAGACTGACTGCATGGAGATTGAACGCTTGATCCTATCAAAGCGTGGCTTCTCCGAGTCAGTCATTGATACCTTAATACAGGCACGGAAGCCTGTCACCAGGAAAATCTACCACAAGATATGGCGTAAATATTTTCATTGGTGTGAATCCAAGAATTACTCATGGAGTAGAGTTAGGATTCCTAGGATATTGTCCTTCCTCCAAGAGGGTTTGAACAAAGGATTATCAGCTAGTTCTTTAAAGGGACAGATTTCTGTTCTGTCTATTCTTTTACACAAGCGTCTGGCAGAAGTTCCAGACGTTCAGGCATTTTGTCAGGCTTTAGTTAGAATTAAGCCTGTGTTTAAACCTGTTGCTCCTCCATGGAGCTTAAACTTGGTTCTTAAAGTTCTCCAAGGGGTTCCGTTTGAACCCCTTCATTCTATTGATATCAAACTTCTATCATGGAAAGTTCTGTTTCTGATGGCTATTTCCTCGGCTCGAAGAGTCTCTGAGTTATCTGCCTTACATTGTGATTCTCCTTATCTGATCTTTCATTCAGATAAAGTAGTTCTGCGTACAAAACCTGGGTTTTTACCCAAGGTGGTTTCTAACAAGAATATCAATCAAGAGATTGTTGTTCCATCATTGTGTCCTAATCCTTCTTCAAAGAAGTAACGTCTTTTGCATAATCTAGACGTAGTCCGTGCCTTGAAGTTTTACTTAAAAGCTACTAAAGATTTTCGTCAAGCATCTAGCCTGTTTGTTGTTTACTCTGGACAGAGGAGAGGTCAAAAGGCCTCGGCAACCTCTCTTTCTTTTTGGCTTCGGAGTATAATCCGTTTAGCCTATGAGACTGCTGGACAGCAGCCCCCTGAAAGAATTACAGCTCATTCTACTAGAGCTGTGACTTCCACCTGGGCCTTTAAAAATTAGGCTTTTGTTGAACAGATTTGCAAGGCTGCGACTTGGTCTTCGCTTCATACCTTTTCAAAATTTTACAAATTTGATACTTTTGCTTCTTCGGAGGCTGTTTTTGGGAGAAAGGTTCTACAGGCAGTGGTTCCTTCCGTTTAAGTTCCTGCCTTGTCCCTCCCATCATCCGTGTACTTTAGCTTTGGTATTGGTATCCCACAAGTAATGGATGATCCGTGGACTGGATACACCTTACAAGAGAAAACATAATTTATGCTTACCTGATAAATTTATTTCTTTTGTAGTGTATCCAGTCCACGGCCCGCCCTGTCCTTTTAAGGCAGGTCTAATTTTTAATTAAACTACAGTCACCACTGCACCCTATGGTTTCTCCTTTCTCTGCTTGTTTCGGTCGAATGACTGGATATGGCAGTGAGGGGAGGAGCTATATAGCAGCTCTGCTGTGGGTGATCCTCTTGCAACTTCCTGTTGGGAAGGAGAATATCCCACAAGTAATGGATGATCCGTGGACTGGATACACTACAAGAGAAATACATTTATCAGGTAAGCATAAATTATGTTTTCTGCTGCTAGACTGGACAAATTTTATGTTTTTAAGCATAATTCAAATATTTTTATTGATTGTCAGATTGTTCCTAATGTTTTTTCTGATCATGCAATGGTTCTTTGTAATTTAGTTCTGCCATCAACTTCCACCCATAGTTCATATTGGCATTTTAATTGTCAGCTTTTAAAGGATATGCAATTTTTAGAATGTTTTGCCTTTTTTTGGAAACAATGGTCAGAAAGAAAAAATGATTTTGCAACATTAAGGCAATGGTGGGATATAGGAAAAGTACAAATAAAAGTTTTTTTGTCAACAGTATAGTCAGCAAATGTCTGCAAGTGTAAATAATAGCATGAGAGTTCTGGAGCAGGAAATTTTGCAACTTCAAAAAGCCTTTGATAGCTCTTTTAATGTTGGGTTGTATGATGATTTAAAGTAAAAAAAAACAGTTGTTAGCCAACCTATTGGATAGTAGGGTTCAGGGTGCGCTAGTAAGATCTCGCTTTCAAGTTGCAACAGAGATGGACATATCATCACAGTATTTCTTTGCACTTGAGAAGAAAAATGGACAAAAGAAAGTGATACTTTGTCTAAAGGACTCAAATGGTTTGGAGCTCACTGAGCAAAAGGAGATAAGAAACTTTGCTGTGGATTTCTATACAGAACTGTTCAGGAGAAAAGTCTGTAATGGATCAGATTCTGCTACACAGCAGCTCCTCTGTTCTCTCCCATAGATCAAGGATCGGGATGTGGAGGACCTTGAAAAACTTAACATTTGATAAACTGACTTCTGCTTTAAACAGTTTGCACAGTGGCAAGGCCCCTGGAATTGATGGGGTTCCTGTGGATTTTTATAAGCATTTCTGGACTATAATTGTTGAAGATGTTCACTTGGTCCTTAAGGAATCCTTACAGGTCAGAGAGCTGCCCTTAACTTGTCGGCGTGCAGTGATAACTCTTGCCTAAAAAAGGTGATTTGACTGATATAAGAAATTGGAGACCAGTCTCTCTGTTATGTACAGACTATAAACTTTTTTCTAAAGCTTTGGCAATGAGCTTGAGAGAAGTTATAGGTTCTGTAGTGCACCCTGATCAAACCTACAGTATTCCTAATAGGTGTATTCATGATAATATTTCTTTATTAAGGGATTCTATAGCTGTTTCCAAATTGTTTAATATTAATGTGGGTATAATTTCATTAGATCAACAGAAGGCTTTTGACAGAGTTGAGCATGATCACCTCTTCAGTACTTTGCATGCTTATGGTTTTGGTCCTCAATTTATTTCTGCTATACAACTTTTATATAACAATATATTTAGTTTTCTTAAGATTAATGGTGAACTTAGTAGTCCTTTCCCTGTACAAACTGGTATTAGGCAGGGATGTCCACTTTCTGGAATGCTGTATTCTCTTGCAATTTAGCCTTTACTGATTAAATTAAGAGACCATCTGGTAGGTTTAAGTTTACCTCACATACAGGTTCCTATTTCTATAAAAGTATCTGCATATGCTGATGATGTATATGTGTTTGTGTGTAGTAAACAAGATGTTAATGTGCTCTGTAATTGGCAAAAAATATATGAAATCTCTTCAGGAGCAAAAATAAACTGGCCTAAATGTAATACTCTCTTGCTTGGGGAATGGAGTGAGGATTTTCCACCAAGTCTTCCTGAAAAATTAAAGTGGAACAGATCTGGTTTTAAGATTCTAGGAGTTTTTTTAGGCTCAGATGAAGTTATGCATTTGAATTGGGAGGGCGTTTTAGACAGGATAGAGGAGAGGTTGCAAAATTGGAAATGGCTGCTGTCTCAGTTATCATATAGAGGGAGAGTTTTAGTTATTAATAACTTAATTGCCTCTATGATGTGGCATAGATTGATTGTTCTGAATCCACCCCCTCTACTTTTAGAAAATATTCAGAAAAAATTACTGTAATTTTTTTTGGGATTCAAATCATTGGCTTAAGCAAAGTGTTTTGTTTTTACCAGTAAGTGAAGGTGGTCAGGCTTTAATGGATTTAAAAAGCAGAACAGCAGCTTTTAGGCTTCGTTTTTTGCAGACAC
>NC_069499.1:1275010699-1275068199 GCF_027579735.1 Bombina bombina
CAGCTCAGCTGGTAGGGGGTAGATTAAGATTGTTCAAAGATGTTTGGATCAATTTGGTCCAAAATCAATGGATTCAGAGTATTGTCTTTCACGGGTACATAATAGGATTCAGAGTAAGACTGCCTGTGAGAAGATTTTTTTCTCTCACGCATTCCAGCAAAACCAGTAAAGGCTCAGGCTTTCTTGAAGTGTGTTTCAGACCTGGAGTTAGGGGTAATCATGCCAGTTCCGTTTCAGGAACAGGGTCTGCGGTTTTATTCAAATCTATTCATTGTCCCAAAGAAAGAAAATTCATTCAGACCAGTTTTGGATCTAAAAATTTTGAATCGATATGTAAGAGTACCAACTTTCAAAATGGTGACTATAAGGGCTATTCTGCCTTTTGTTCAGCAAGGGCATTATATGTCCACAATAGACTTACAGGATGCATATCTTCATATTCCGATTCATCCAGATCACTATCAGTTCCTGAGATTCTCTTTTCAAGACAAGCATTACAAATTTGTTGCTCTTCCTTTTGGCCTAGCGACAGCTCCAAAAATCTTTGTAATCAGAGAGTGGGGTATTGCGGTATTTAACTTATTTGGACGATATCTTGGTACTAGCTCAGTCTTTACATTCTGCAGAATCCCACACAAATCAACTAGTGTTGTTTTTTCAAAGACATGGTTGGAGGATCAATTTACCAAAAAGTTATTTGATTCCTCAGACAAGGGTAACCTTTTTAGGTTTCCAGATAGATTCAGTGTCCATGACTCTGTCTCTAACAGACAAGAGACGATTAAAATTGGTTTCAGCTTGTCATTCCCTTCAGTGGCTATGTGCATGGAAGTTTTAGGTCTCATGACTGCAGCATCGGACACGATCCCCTTGTTTTCATATGAGACCTCTCCAGCTTTGTATGCTGAACAAATGGTGCAGGGATTATACAAGGATATCACAATTAATATCCTTAAATCCCAATGTTTGACTATCTCTGACTTGGTGGTTAGATCACTATTGTATAATTCTAGGGGCCTCTTTCGTTCGTCCAACCTGGACTGTAATCACAACAGATGCAAGTCTTTCAGGTTGGGGGGCTGTTTGGGGATGTCTGACAGCACAAGAGGTTTTGAAATCTCAAGAGGCGAGATCACCAATAAATATTTTGGAACTCTGTGCGATTCTCAGGGCTCTTCAGTTTTGGCCTCTGTTGAAGAGAGAACCATTCATTTGTTTTCAGACAGACAATATCACAACTGTGGAATATGTCAATCATCAGGGTGGGACGCGCAGTCCTCAAGCTATGAAAGAAGTATCTTGGATACTTGTTTGGGCGGAATCCAGCTCCTGTCTAATTTCTGCGGTTCATATCCCAGGTATAGACAATTGGGAAGCGGATTACCTCAGTCGTCAGACTTTACTTCCGGGGGAGTGTTCTCTCCACCCAGATGTGTTTTGTCAAGTTGTTCAGATGTGGGGTCTTCCAGAAATAGATCTCATCTAAACAAGAAACTTCCCAGGTACCTGTCCTGGGATCCTCAGGCGGAAGCAGTGGATGCGTTGACACTTCCTTGGTGGTATCATCCTGCTTATATTTTCCCGCCTCTAGTTCTTCCAAGAGTGATCTCCAAAATCATCTTGGAACAATTGTTTGTGTTGCTGGTGGCTCCAGCATGGCCTCACAGGTTTTGGTATGCGGATCTTGTTTGGATGTCCAGTTGCCAACCTTGGCCACTTCCATTAAGGCCAGACCTATCTCAATTACGTTTTTCCATCAGGATCTCAAATCATTAAATTTGAAGGTATGGAAATTGAACGCTTAGTGCTTAGTCATAGAGGTTTTTCTGACTCTGTGATTAATACTATGTTACGGGCTCGTAAATCTGTTTCTAGAAAGATTTATTATCGAGTTTGGAAGACTTACATTTCTCCTGTTAAGTGTAGTCAGTCCACGGGTCATCCATTACTTATGGGATTATATCTCCTCCCTAACAGGAAGTGCAAGAGGATCACCCAAGCAGAGCTGCTATATAGCTCCTCCCCTCTACGTCATATCCAGTCATTCTCTTGCACCTAACTAAAGATAGGACGTGTGAGAGGACTGTGGTGTGTTAAACTTAGTTTTTATTTCTTCAATCAAAAGTTTGTTATTTTAAACGGCACCGGAGTGTGTTGTTTGTTCTCAGGCAGCATTAGAAGAAGAATCTGCCTGAGTTTTCTATGATCTTAGCGGTCGTAACTAAGATCCACTTGCTGTTCTCGGCCATTCTGAGGAGTGAGGTAACTTCAGAACAGGGGATAGCATGCAGGGCCCACCTGCAAGGAGGTATGTGCAGTAAATTATTTTCTAAGGAATGGAATTGACTGAGAAAATACTGCTAATACCGATGTAATGTAAGTGCAGCCTTAAATGCAGTAGTAGCGACTGGTATCAGGCTGATAAGTATGTATGTATACTCTGAGGTATTTCTGGGGAATGGAATTTCACTAAGAAAATACTGTCAATATTAAAGTAATATTTGAGCCTGCACTGCAGTGAAAGCGACTAGCAGCAGGCTTATTAATAACACTTCATAATTTTCAATTTTAAAACGTTTACTGGCATGTTAATCGTTTTTTCTGAGGTAATTGGTGATAAAACTTTATGGGCATGATTTTTACCACATGGCTGTCGTTTTTTTCTGCATAAAAACAGTTTACTGAGCTTCCCCACTGTTGTAATATGAGTGGGAGGGGCCTATTTTAGCGCTTTATTGCGCAGTAAAAATTTAGTCACAGTCTTCCTATTTCTTCCTCCATGATCCAGGACGTCTCTACAGAGCCCAGGGGTCTCCAAAACTAGTTTTGAGGGAGGTAATCAGTCACAGCAGACCTGTGACAGTGTGTTTGACTGTGATAAAAACGTTTATTATTTCAACTGTTATCCGTTTTGGGTATTAAGGGGTTAATCATCCTTTTGCTGGTGGGTGCAATCCTCTGCTAACTTTATACATTTTCTGTTAAAATTTGGTTGTTTTAACATATTTGGTTCATTGTTAATTCAACTGTGTCACATTTTTATGTTTCTTAAAGGCGCAGTAGCGTTTTTTATATAGCTTGTAAATTTATTTAAAAGTTTTTTCCAAGCTTGCTAGTGTTATTGCTAGTCTGTTTAAACATGTCTGACACAGATGAATCTGTTTGTTCACTATGTTTAAAGGCCAATGTGGAGCCCAATAGAAATTTGTGCACTCAATGTATAGATGTTACTTTGAATAAAAGTCAAACTTTATATGTTAAAGAAAAAATATCACCAGACAACGAGGGGGAAGTTATGCCGACTAACTCTCCTCACGTGTCAGTACCTTCGCCTCCCGCTCAGGAGGTGCGTGATATTGTGGCGCCAAGTACATCAGGGCGGCCCATACAAATCACTTTGCAAGACATGGCTAATGTTATGACTGAAGTACTATCTAAATTGCCAGAATTAAGAGGTAAACGCGATCACTCTGGGGTAAGAACAGAGTGCGCTGATAATAGTAGAGCCATGTCTGATACTGCGTCACAATTTGCAGAACATGAGGACGGAGAGCTTCATTCTGTGGGTGACGGATCTGATCCAAGTAAACTGGATTCAGAGATTTCAAATTTTAAATTTAAGCTTGAGAACCTCCGTGTATTACTAGGGGAGGTATTAGCGGCTCTGAATGATTGTAACACGGTTGCAATTCCAGAGAAAGTATGTAGGCTGGATAAATATTTTGCGGTACCGTCGTGTACTGGTGTTTTTCCTATACCTAAAAGGCTTACAGAAATTGTTAACAAGGAGTGGGATAGACCCGGTGTGCCCTTTTCACCCCCTCCTATATTTAGAAAAATGTTTCCAATAGACGCCACCACACGGGACCTATGGCAGACGGTCCCTAAGGTGGAGGGAGCAGTTTCTACTCTGGCTAAGCGCACCACTATCCCGGTGGAGGATAGCTGTGCTTTTTCAGATCCAATGGATAAAAAGTTAGAGGGTTACCTTAAGAAAATGTTTGTTCAACAAGGTTTTATATTACAACCCCTTGCATGCATCGCGCCTGCCACTGCTGCGGCGGCATTCTGGTTTGAGTCTCTGGAAGAGACCCTTAGCACAGCTCTATTGGATGAGATTATGAACAAGCTTAAAGCCCTTAAGCTAGCTAATTCATTTATTTCTGATGCCGTAGTACACTTAACCAAACTTACGGCTAAGAACTCCGGATTCGCCATTCAAGCGCGCAGAGCGCTGTGGCTTAAATCCTGGTCAGCTGATGTGACTTCTAAATCTAAATTGCTTAATATTCCTTTCAAAGGGCAGACATTATTCGGGCCCGGCTTGAAAGAAATTATCGCTGACATTACTGGAGGTAAGGGCCATGCCCTGCCTCAAGACAGGGCCAAACCAAAGGCTAAACAGTCTAATTTTCGTGCCTTTCGTAACTTCAAGGCAGGAGCAGCATCAACTTCCTCCGCTCCAAGACGGGAAGGAACTGTTGCTCGCTACAGACAGGGCTGGAAACCTAACCGGTCCTGGAACAAGGGCAAGCAGGCCAGAAAACCTGCTGCTGCCCTTAAGACAGAATGAAGTGAGGGCCCCCGATCCGGAAACGGATATAGTGGGGGGCAGACTTTCTCTCTTTGCCCAGGCTCCCTTGGCGTTGGAAATCATATCTCAGGGATATCTTCTGGACTTCAAAGCTTCTCCTCCACAAGGGAGATTTCATCTTTCAAGGTTATCAGCAAACCAGATAAAGAAAGAGGCGTTTCTACGCTGTGTACAAGACCTCTTACTAATGGGAGTGATCCACCCAGTTCCGCGGTCGGAACACGGGCAAGGATTCTATTCAAATCTGTTTGTGGTTCCCAAAAAAGAGGGAACCTTCAGACCAATCTTGGACTTAAAGATCCTAAACAAATTCCTAAGAGTTCCATCGTTCAAAATGGAAACTATTCGAACCATCTTACCCATGATCCAAGAGGGTCAGTACATGACCACAGTGGATTTAAAGGATGCCTACCTTCACATACCGATTCACAAGGATCATTACCGGTATCTAAGATTTGCCTTCCTAAACAGGCATTACCAGTTTGTAGCTCTTCCCTTCGGGTTAGCTACGGCTCCAAGAATCTTTACAAAGGTTCTGGGCTCTCTTCTGGCGGTACTAAGACAGCGAGGCATAGCGGTAGCTCCGTACCTAGACGACATTCTGATACAAGCGTCAAGTTTCCAAACTGCCAAGTCTCATACAGAGTTAGTTCTGGCATTTCTAAGGTCGCATGGGTGGAAGGTGAACGTAGAAAAGAGTTCTCTATTCCCACTCACAAGAGTTCCCTTTCTAGGGACTCTTATAGATTCTGTAGAAATGAAAATTTACCTGACGGAGGACAGGTTATCAAAACTTCTAAATGCTTGCCGTGTCCTTCATTCCATTCAACACCCGTCAGTGGCTCAGTGCATGGAGGTAATCGGCTTAATGGTAGCGGCAATGGACATAGTACCATTTGCGTGCCTGCATCTCAGACCGCTGCAATTGTGCATGCTAAGTAAGTGGAATGGGGATTACTCAGATTTGTCCCCTCTGCTAAATCTGGATCAAGAGACCAGAGATTCTCTTCTATGGTGGCTTTCTCGGCCACATCTGTCCAAGGGGATGCCCTTCCGCAGGCCAGATTGGACGATTGTAACAACAGACGCCAGCCTTCTAGGTTGGGGCGCAGTCTGGAATTCCCTGAAGGCTCAGGGATCATGGACTCAGGAGGAGAGACTCCTTCCAATAAACATTCTGGAATTAAGAGCAATTTTCAATGCTCTTCTGGCTTGGCCTCAGTTAGCAACTCTGAGGTTCATCAGGTTTCAGTCGGACAACATCACGACTGTGGCTTACATCAACCATCAAGGAGGAACAAGGAGTTCCCTAGCGATGATGGAAGTCTCAAAGATAATTCGCTGGGAAGAGTCTCACTCTTGCCACCTGTCAGCGATCCACATCCCAGGCGTGGAGAACTGGGAGGCGGATTTTCTAAGTCGCCAGACCTTTCATCCGGGGGAGTGGGAACTTCATCCGGAGGTGTTTGCCCAACTGCTTCATCATTGGGGCAAACCAGATCTGGATCTCATGGCGTCTCGCCAGAACTCCAAGCTTCCTTGTTACGGATCCAGGTCCAGGGACCCGGGAGCGGTGCTGATAGATGCTTTGACAGCACCTTGGTCTTCAACATGGCTTATGTGTTTCCACCTTTCCCGATGCTTCCTCGATTGATTGCCAGGATCAAACAGGAGAGAGCATTGGTGATTCTAATATCGCCTGCGTGGCCACGCAGGACCTGGTATGCAGATCTAGTGGACATGTCGTCCTGTCCACCATGGTCTCTGCCTCTGAGACAGGACCTTCTGATTCAGGGTCCTTTCAAACATCCAAATCTAATTTCTCTGAGGCTGACTGCATGGATATTGGACGCTTGATTCTATCAAAGCGTGGATTCTCGGAGTCAGTGATTGATACCTTAATACAGGCTAGGAAACCTGTTACCAGGAAAATTTACCATAAAATATGGCGTAAATACTTATATTGGTGCGAATCCAAGAGTTACTCATGGAGTAAGGTTAGGATTCCTAGGATATTGTCTTTTCTACAAGAGGGTTTAGAAAAGGGTTTATCTGCTAGTTCGTTAAAGGGACAGATTTCAGCTCTGTCTATCCTTTTACACAAACGTCTGGCAGAAGTTCCAGACGTTCAGGCTTTTTGTCAGGCTTTGGCTAGGATTAAGCCTGTGTTTAAGACTGTTGCTCCGCCGTGGAGCTTAAACTTAGTTCTTAACGTTCTGCAAGGTGTTCCGTTTGAACCCCTTCATTCCATCGATATCAAGCTGTTATCTTGGAAAGTTCTGTTTTTAATGGCTATTTTCTCGGCTCGAAGAGTCTCTGAGTTATCGGCCTTACATTGTGATTCTCCTTATCTGATTTTTCATTCAGACAAGGTAGTTCTGCGTACTAAACCTGGGTTCTTACCTAAGGTAGTCACTAACAAGAATATCAATCAAGAGATTGTTGTTCCATCATTGTGCCCTAACCCTTCTTCAAAGAAGGAACGACTTTTGCACAATCTGGACGTCGTCCGTGCCCTGAAATTTTATTTGCAGGCAACTAAAGATTTTCGTCAAACTTCTTCCCTGTTTGTCGTTTATTCTGGACAGAGGAGAGGTCAAAAAGCTTCGGCTACCTCTCTCTCTTTTTGGCTTCGTAGCATAATACGTTTAGCCTATGAGACTGCTGGACAGCAGCCTCCTGAAAGGATTACAGCTCATTCTACTAGAGCTGTGGCTTCCACTTGGGCCTTAAAGAATGAGGCCTCTGTTGAACAGATTTGCAAGGCTGCAACTTGGTCTTCACTTCACACTTTTTCAAAATTTTACAAATTTGACACTTTTGCTTCTTCGGAGGCTGTTTTTGGGAGAAAGGTTCTACAGGCAGTGGTTCCTTCCGTGTAAAGATCCTGCCTGTCCCTCCCGTCATCCGTGTACTTTTAGCTTTGGTATTGGTATCCCATAAGTAATGGATGACCCGTGGACTGACTACACTTAACAGGAGAAAATATAATTTATGCTTACCTGATAAATTCATTTCTCCTGTAGTGTAGTCAGTCCACGGCCCGCCCTGTTTTTACGGCAGGTCTAAATTTTAATTAAACTCCAGTCACCACTGCACCCTATAGTTTCTCCTTTCTCGTATGGTTTCGGTCGAATGACTGGATATGACGTAGAGGGGAGGAGCTATATAGCAGCTCTGCTTGGGTGATCCTCTTGCACTTCCTGTTAGGGAGGAGATATAATCCCATAAGTAATGGATGACCCGTGGACTGACTACACTACAGGAGAAATGAATTTATCAGGTAAGCATAAATTATATTTTCATGGTGTTCCTCTCATAAATTCTCTTGGCATTCTTTTAGAATTCCTAGAATTTTACAGTTTCTTCAGGATGGTTTGGATAAAGGTTTGTCTGCAAGTTCCTTGAAAGGACAAATCTCTGCTCTTTCTTTTTTATTTCACAGAAAGATTGCTAAACTTCCTGATATTCATTGTTTTGTGCACGCTTTGGTTCGTATCAAGCCTGTCATTCAATCAATCTCTCCATTTGAGCCTATGCATTCATTGGACATTAAAATACTTTCTTGGAAAGTGTTGTTTCTTTTGGCCATCTCTTCTGCTAGAAGAGTTTCTGAATTATCCGCTCTCTCTTGTGAATCTCCTTTTTTGATTTTTCATCAGGAAAAGGCAGTTTTGCAGACTTCATTTAAATTCTTACCTAAGGTTGTGAATTCTAACAACATTAATAGGGACATTTTTGTTCCCTCTTTGTGTCATAATTCTAAGAATTCTTTGGAGAGATCCTTAAATTCTCTGGATGTTGTAAGAGCCTTGAAATATGCTGAAGCTACTAAAGATTTCAGGAAGACTTCTAGTCTATTTGTTTTCTGGTTCTAGGAAAGGTCAGAAAGCTTCTGCCATTTCCTTAGCATCTTGGTTAAAGCTTTTCATTAATCAGGCTTATTTGGAGACGGGTCAGGCTCCACCTCAGAGAATCACTGCTCATTCTACTAGATCAGTCTCCACTTAGTGTGCTTTTAAGAATTAGGCTTCAGTTGATCAGATTTGCAAAGCAGCAACTTGGTCTTCTTTGCATACATTTACTAAATTCTACCATTTTGATGTATTTGCCTCTTCGAAAGCAGTTTTTGGTAGAAAATTTCTTCAGGCAGCTGTTTCAGTTTGAATCATCTACTTATGTTATAAGTTTTTTCTTTTCAATTATGAGATACTTATTTTTTGGATGTGGATTTTATTTTTTGAGCGGTTTTTATTTTTATCCCTCCCTCTCTAGTGACCCTTCTGTGGAGTACCACATCTTGGGTATTACTATCCCATACGTCACTAGCTCATGGACTCTTGCCAATTACATGAAAGAAAACATAATTTATGTAAGAACTTACCTGATAAAGTAATTTCTTTCTTATTGGCAAGAGTCCATGAGACCCACCCTTTTTATGGTGGTTATGTTTTTTTTTTTTATATAAAGCACAATTATATTTCCAGTTCCTTTTTTTTATGCTTTTTACGCCTTTTTCTATCACCCCACTACTTGGCTATTCGTTAAACTGAATTATGGGTGTGGTGAGGGGTGTATTTATAGGCATTTTGAGGTTTGGGAAACTTTGCCCCTCCTGGTAGGATTGTTTATCCCATACGTTACTAGCTCATAGACTCTTGCCAATATGAAATAAATTAATTTATCAGGTAAGTTCTTACATAAATAATGTTTTTGTGTTTTTTTTTTTTTGTTTTTTTTTTTGTCCTTAATAAACTGCTTGTTTTCTTGTTGGGCATGAGATGTGCCCCTCTCCTCCAATTGTGCCTTTGGAGTTGTCCTTCAAAACCAGTATTTTCTTATTACACTATTGCTGTGAATGAATCACCCATGCAAAATGTAAAACACATAGTTAAAGTAGCCAAGATTGGCAGTGTATTGCTGATCTATATTGGTCTTTGACTATTTAACCTCTTTGTGTGGGTTGAACATAGACCTATTGGTAAGTAATAGTGCAATAAGAAAGTACTGTAACACATTAGAGCAGGGCTTGACAAACCCAGGAGCCTGGGAGCCACTGGCTCTTAGAATTTTAACCTTGGCTCCTAACGTTTTGGGTTATTCTCTATAGATTTATATACAAATCCCATTGTCTGGCTCCTAAATATTCTTACTGGCTCCTGTTTTTTTTTTTTTTTTTTAATAATTCTTTTATTCAGGTTTTAAAGTTAATTACAAAGCAGATTAAATTTGCCATGACTCAATCAATACAAAGGAAAGTACAATTCACACAGCATAGAAATGGTTCATGGTTATATCGTCATACAAATAATAAATAGGCAAATATAATTAAAACCTTTCTTTTTATTTTAATATGTACCTCCTAAAGTATTAATAGGACACTTTTGGACCTGTATACCGCAGTAAATAGTTTAATGGAGGCAAAATAGCTTGGACTATAGCCACTTTTGGGCTTGGTAATATGAAAAACAAGTTTTGATATATAATAAGAACAATAAGTTGAACATCAATATCTAGCCAATAGTAAGATATATAAACCATTAAACATCACATACAATAGATGAACCTTTAGAAACTGTCAGTGGAGCGGTGAAATAAACCATTTGAAGATGTTCTAAATCCCCACTATGTATTGCATCCGCAATCTAGGTACAACGAAAATAAATGTTCACATAGGGATATTAAGTATTTTTATGTACTAGGGGGAGTAGTGTTGCTTAGCAAAGTACGCAGGTATTATGTGGGAACACTGGAGTGCTCACACAGTAAGTCAGTTGGTATAGTAATAGGGGAGACAATAAAATTTGTGTTAAGTATATCTAGGGACCTAAGTACCGAAGATTATTGAACAGGCAACATCCTTTAAACCGTTATGTATATGGGACTGTAACTGTGCATCTAGAATCCAATACAGATATTTATAGGAGTATAGCGTCTCACAAGGGATATTTTGAAACCAATAGAGATGTATAAATTGCTACCTAGTATGGTCATAGAGAGGCCTATATGATATCATGAATTGCTGTTTGAGAGGATCAGAATCAAAGTTGGTGTATATAATGTACTGTCACCTCTATTAGTAGAGAGGCCGACTGTCGTAAACTTCAGGTGGGCAATATATGGTATATATCCCCTTTATAACTGTGCAGCAGAATACTATGGAATCTCCAAGGATTAATTTTAGGTATGCTTTGGCTAACAAATATTAATTAGCTGTATCTCATCTCCAAAAGGATGGATACTTTAACAGAGAGGTATTTTTAGCTCCATCATCTCGGCCGCTGACAATAGAGAAATAACCCTATGGGAAAATTAAAATAAGCTGCAACCTGTTACCATATTAAAGGGACAGTCCAGTCCAAACAAAACTTTCATGATTCAAATAGGGCATGTCATTTTAATCAACTTTCCAGTTTACTTTTATCACCAATTTTGCTTTGCGTCTTGGTATTTTTAGTTAAAAGCTAAACCTAGGAGGTTCATATGCAAATTTCTTAGATCTTGAAGGCCGCCTCTGCATTTGACAGTTTTTCACCACTAAAGGGCGTTAGTTCATGTGTTTCATATAAATAACATTGAGCTCATGCACGTGAATTTACAGAGGAGTGAGCACTGATTGGCTAAAATGCAAGTCTGTCAAAAGAACTGAAATAAGGGGGCAGTCTGCAGAGGCTTAGATACAAGGTAATCACAGATTAAAAACGTAGTATTATAACTGTTGCTTATGCAAAACTAAGGAATGAGTAATTAAGGGATTATCTATCTTTTAAAACAACAAACATTGTGGTGTTGACTGTCCCTTTAAGCTATGTAAAAGTTATAAGTTAAGGTGTTTATCTTAGACCATTGGCATACTTATAAACCTGAAATATGCAATGCACCAACACAAAAAACTTAAATGTCCAAATCAAGTTAAAATAACGTTTAACAGAGATTCCTGCTGCAAAAACTCCTTATATTGATAGTTAAACACCTAAATTCAAAGATTAAAGGGACAGTCTAGGCCAAAAAAAACTTTCATGATTCAGATAGAGCATTTAATTTTAAACAATTTTTCTCCTGTTAAGTGTAGTCAGTCCACGGGTCATCCATTACTTATGGGATATTAACTCCTCCCTAACAGGAAGTGCAAGAGGATCACCCAAGCAGAGCTGCCATATAGCTCCTCCCCTCTACGTCATACCCAGTCATTCTCTTGCACCTAACTAATAGATAGGATGTGTGAGATTACTGTGGTTATTAAAATTAGTTTTTATTTCTTCAATCAAAAGTTTGTTATTTTAAACAGCACCGGAGTGTGTTGTTTTTTCTCAGGCAGTATTAGAAGAAGAATCTACCTGAGTTGTGTATGATCTTAGCGGACGTAACTAAGATCCATTTGCTGTTCTCGGCCATTCTGAGGAGCGAGGTAACTTCAGAACAGGGGACAGCGGGCAGGGTTCACCTGCAAGGAGGTATGTTGCAGTATATTATTTTCTAAGGAATGGAATTGACTAAGAAAATACTGCTAATACCGGTGTAATGTAAGTTCAGCCTTAAATGCAGTAGTAGTAACTGGTATCAGGCTGATATGTGTGTATACTTGCACTGAAGTATTTCTGGGGAATGGCACTTCACTAAGAAAATACTGTATATATATAACTTATAGCCTCTCTGCAGTGAAAGCGACTAGCGACAGGCTTTTTATTAACATCTCATATATTTATATTTAAAACATTTATTGGCATGTTAATCGTTTTTTCTCTGAGGTACTTGGTGAAAATTTATTTGGGCATTATTTTCCACATGGCTGTCGTTTGTTTTGAATAAAATCAGTTTACTGAGCTTCCCCACTGTTGTAGTATGAGTGGGAGGGGCCTATTTTGGCGCTTTTACTGCGCAGTAAAAATTCAGTCACAAGTCTTCCTGTTCTCCCTGCATGATCCAGGACGTCTCTACAGAGCTCAGGGGTCTCTAAAACTAGTTTTGAGGGAGGTAATCACTCACAGCAGACCTGTGAGACTGTGCTTTGACTGTGATAAAAACGTATATATTTTATTGTTATCCGTTTTTTGGTATTAAGGGGTTAATCATCCATTTGCTAGTGGGTGCAATCCTTTGCTAAATTCATAAATTTAATGTGAAATTTTGGTTTCTATAACTAATCCGGTTCATGTTATTTCAACTGTGACCGTTTTTTGTGTGCTTCTTAAAGGCACAGTAACGTTTTTTTATATTGCTTGTATATTTATTTGAAAAGTATTTCCAAGCTTGCTGGTTTAATTGCTAGTTTGTTAAAACATGTCTGACACAGAGGAATCTCTTTGTGCAATATGTTCAAAGGCCAATGTGGAGCCCAATAGAAATTTGTGTACTAATTGCATTGATGCTACTTTAAGTAAAAGCCAATCTGTACATGTAAAGAAAATTTCACCAGACGACGAGGGGGAAGTTATGCCGACTAACTCTCCTCACGTGTCAGTACCTGCATCTCCCGCTCAGGAGGTGCGTGATATTGTGACGCCAAGTACATCAGGGCGGCCATTACAAATCACCTTGCAAGACATGGCTAATGTTATGACTGAAGTTTTATCTAAATTGCCAGAACTTAGGGGTAAACGCGACCACTCTGGAGTGAGAACAGAGTGCGCTGAAAATACTAGGGCCATGTCTGATACTGCGTCACAATTTGCAGAACATGAAGACGGAGAGCTTCATTCTGTGGGTGACGGATCTGATCCAAATAAACTGGATTCAGACATTTCAAATTTTAAATTTAAGCTTGAGAACCTCCGTGTGTTACTAGGGGAGGTATTAGCGGCTTTGAATGATTGTAACACGGTTGCAATCCCAGAGAAAATATGTAGGCTGAATAAATATTTTGCGGTACCGACGTGTACTGACGTTTTTCCTATACCTAAAAGGCTTACAGAAATTGTTAACAAGGAGTGGGATAGACCCGGTGTGCCTTTCTCACCCCCTCCTATATTTAGAAAAATGTTTCCAATAGATGCCACCACACGGGACTTATGGCAGACGGTCCCTAAGGTGGAGGGAGCAGTTTCTACTTTAGCTAAGCGTACCACTATCCCGGTGGAGGATAGCTGTGCTTTTTCAGATCCAATGGATAAAAAGTTAGAGGGTTACCTTAAGAAAATGTTTGTTCAACAAGGTTTTATATTGCAACCCCTTGCATGCATTGCGCCTGTCACGGCTGCGGCGGCATTCTGGTTTGAGTCTCTGGAAGAGACCATTAGCTCAGCTACATTGGATGAGATTACAGACAAGCTTAGAGTCCTTAAGCTAGCTAATTCATTTATTTCTGATGCCGTAGTACATTTAACTAAACTTACGGCTAAGAACTCCAGATTCGCCATTCAGGCGTGCAGAGCGCTGTGGCTTAAATCCTGGTCAGCTGATGTGACTTCTAAATCTAAATTGCTTAACATACCTTTCAAGGGGCAGACCTTATTCGGGCCCGGTTTGAAAGAAATTATCGCTGACATTACTGGAGGTAAGGGACATGCCCTACCTCAAGACAGAGCCAAACCAAGGGCTAGACAGTCTAATTTTCGTGCCTTTCGCAACTTCAAGGCAGGAGCAGCATCAACTTCCTCCGCTCCAAAACAGGAAGGAACTGTTGCTCGCTACAGACAGGGCTGGAAACCTAACCAGACCTGGAACAAGGGCAAGCAGGCCAGAAAACCTGCTGCTGCCCCTAAGACAGCATGAAGTGAGGGCCCCCGATCCGGAAACGGATCTAGTGGGGGGCAGACTTTCTCTCTTCGCCCAGGCTTGGGCAAGAGATGTCCAGGATCCCTGGGTGTTAGAGATCATATCTCAGGGATATCTTCTGGACTTCAAAGCTTCTCCTCCAAAAGGGAGATTTCATCTTTCAAGGTTGTCAACAAACCAGATAAAGAAAGAGGCGTTTCTACGCTGTGTACAAGATCTTTTACTAATGGGAGTGATCCACCCGGTTCCGCGGTCAGAACACGGACAAGGGTTTTACTCAAATCTGTTTGTGGTTCCCAAGAAAGAAGGAACCTTCAGACCAATCTTGGACTTAAAGATCCTAAACAAATTCCTAAGAGTTCCATCGTTCAAAATGGAAACTATTCGGACAATCTTACCCATGATCCAAAAGGGTCAGTACATGACCACAGTGGATTTAAAGGATGCGTACCTTCACATACCGATTCACAAGGATCATTACCGGTATCTAAGGTTTGCCTTTCTAGACAGGCATTACCAGTTTGTAGCTCTTCCCTTCGGGTTAGCTACTGCTCCAAGAATCTTCACAAAGGTTCTGGGTTCTCTTCTGGCGGTACTAAGACCGCGAGGAATATCGGTAGCTCCGTACCTAGACGACATTCTGATACAAGCATCAAGTTTCCAAGCTGCCAAGTCTCATACAGAGTTAGTACTGGCATTTCTAAGGTCACATGGGTGGAAGGTGAACGAAGGAAAGAGTTCTCTATTGCCACTCACAAGAGTTCCCTTCTTAGGGACTCTTATAGATTCGGTAGAAATGAAAATTTACCTGACAGAGGACAGGTTAACAAAACTCCTAAATGCTTGCCGTGTCCTTCATTCCATTCCACACCCGTCAGTGGCTCAATGCATGGAGGTAATCGGTTTAATGGTAGCGGCAATGGACATAGTTCCCTTTGCACGCCTGCATCTCAGACCACTGCAGTTGTGCATGCTAAGTCAGTGGAATGGGGATTACTCAGATTTGTCCCCTATGCTGAATCTGGATCAGGAGACCAGAAATTCTCTTCTATGGTGGCTCTCTCGACCACACCTGTCCAAGGGGATGCCCTTCAGCAGACCAGATTGGACGATTGTAACAACAGACGCCAGCCTGCTAGGTTGGGGCGCTGTCTGGAATTCCCTGAAGTCTCAGGGATCATGGACTCAGGAGGAGAGTCTCCTTCCCATAAACATTCTGGAATTAAGAGCAGTTTCTCCAACATAGGTGTGTCCGGTCCACGGCGTCATCCTTACTTGTGGGATATTCTCTTCCCCAACAGGAAATGGCAAAGAGCCCAGCAAAGCTGGTCACATGATCCCTCCTAGGCTCCGCCTACCCCAGTCATTCTCTTTGCCGTTGTACAGGCAACATCTCCACGGAGATGGCTTAGAGTTTTTTAGTGTTTAACTGTAGTTTTTATTATTCAATCAAGAGTTTGTTATTTTGAAATAGTGCTGGTATGTACTATTTACTCAGAAACAGAAAAGAGATGAAGATTTCTGTTTGTATGAGGAAAATGATTTTAGCAACCGTCACTAAAATCCATGGCTGTTCCACACAGGACTGTTGAGAGCAATTAACTTCAGTTGGGGGAACAGTGAGCAGTCTCTTGCTGCTTGAGGTATGACACATTCTAACAAGACGATGTAATGCTGGAAGCTGTCATTTTCCCTCTGGGATCCGGTAAGCCATGTTTATTACGATTGTAAATAAGGGCTTCAAAAAGGGCTTATTAAGACTGTAGACTTTTTTTGGGCTAAATCGATTGATTATTAACACATATTTAGCCTTGAGGAATCATTTTATCTGGGTATTTTGATATAATAATATCGGCAGGCACTGTTTTAGACACCTTATTCTTTAGGGGCTTTCCCAAAGCATAGGCAGAGCCTCATTTTCGCGCCGGTGTTGCGCACTTGTTTTTGAGAGGCATGGCATGCAGTCGCATGTGAGAGGAGCTCTGATACTTAGAAAAGACTTTCTGAAGGCGTCATTTGGTATCGTATTCCCCTTGGGGCTTGGTTGGGTCTCAGCAAAGCAGATACCAGGGACTGTAAAGGGGTTAAAGTTCAAAACGGCTCCGGTTCCGTTATTTTAAGGGTTAAAGCTTCCAAATTTGGTGTGCAATACTTTTAAGGCTTTAAGACACTGTGGTGAAAATTTGGTGAATTTTGAACAATTCCTTCATGTTTTTTCGCATTTGCAGTAATAAAGTGTGTTCAGTTTAAAATTTAAAGTGACAGTAACGGTTTTATTTTAAAACGTTTTTTGTACTTGTTATCAAGTTTATGCCTGTTTAACATGTCTGAACTACCAGATAGACTGTGTTCTGAATGTGGGGAAGCCAGAATTCCTATTCATTTAAATAAATGTGATTTATGTGACAATGACAATGATGCCCAAGATGATTCCTCAAGTGAGGGGAGTAAGCATGGTACTGCATCATTCCCTCCTTCGTCTACACGAGTCTTGCCCACTCAGGAGGCCCCTAGTACATCTAGCGCGCCAATACTCCTTACTATGCAACAATTAACGGCTGTAATGGATAATTCTGTCAAAAACATTTTAGCCAAAATGAACACTTATCAGCGTAAGCGCGACTGCTCTGTTTTAGATACTGAAGAGCATGACGACGCTGATATTAATATTTCTGAAGGGCCCCTAACTCAGTCTGATGGGGCCAGGGAGGTTTTGTCTGAGGGAGAAATTACTGATTCAGGGAACATTTCTCAACAAGCTGAACCTGATGTGATTGCATTTAAATTTAAGTTGGAACATCTCCGCATTCTGCTTAAGGAGGTATTATCCACTCTGGATGATTGTGACAAGTTGGTCATCCCAGAGAAACTATGTAAAATGGACAAGTTCCTAGAGGTGCCGGGGCTCCCAGAAGCTTTTCCTATACCCAAGCGGGTGGCGGACATTGTTAATAAAGAATGGGAAAGGCCCGGTATTCCTTTCGTCCCTCCCCCCATATTTAAAAAATTGTTTCCTATGGTCGACCCCAGAAAGGACTTATGGCAGACAGTCCCCAAGGTCGAGGGAGCGGTTTCCACTTTAAACAAACGCACCACTATACCCATAGAGGATAGTTGTGCTTTCAAAGATCCTATGGATAAAAAATTAGAAGGTTTGCTTAAAAAGATGTTTGTTCAGCAGGGTTACCTTCTACAACCAATTTCATGCATTGTCCCTGTCGCTACAGCCGCATGTTTCTGGTTCGATGAGCTGATAAAGGCGGTCGACAGTGATTCTCCTCCTTATGAGGAGATTATGGACAGAATCAATGCTCTGAAATTGGCTAATTCTTTCACCCTAGACGCCACTTTGCAATTGGCTAGGTTAGCGGCTAAGAATTCTGGGTTTGCTATTGTGGCGCGCAGAGCGCTTTGGTTGAAATCTTGGTCGGCTGATGCGTCTTCCAAGAACAAGCTACTTAACATTCCTTTCAAGGGGAAAACGCTGTTTGGCCCTGACTTGAAAGAGATTATCTCGGATATCACTGGGGGTAAGGGCCACGCCCTTCCTCAGGATCGGCCTTTCAAGGCAAAAAATAAACCTAATTTTCGTCCCTTTCGTAGAAACGGACCAGCCCAAAGTGCTACGTCCTCTAAGCAAGAGGGTAATACTTCTCAAGCCAAGCCAGCTTGGAGACCAATGCAAGGCTGGAACAAGGGAAAGCAGGCCAAGAAACCTGCCACTGCTACCAAGACAGCATGAAATGTTGGCCCCCGATCCGGGACCGGATCTGGTGGGGGGCAGACTCTCTCTCTTCGCTCAGGCTTGGGCAAGAGATGTTCTGGATCCTTGGGCGCTAGAAATAGTCTCCCAAGGTTATCTTCTGGAATTCAAGGGACTTCCCCCAAGGGGGAGGTTCCACAGGTCTCAGTTGTCTTCAGACCACATAAAAAGACAGGCATTCTTACATTGTGTAGAAGACCTGTTAAAAATGGGAGTGATTCATCCCGTTCCATTAAGAGAACAAGGGATGGGGTTCTACTCCAATCTGTTTATAGTTCCCAAAAAAGAGGGAACGTTCAGACCAATCTTAGATCTCAAGATCTTAAACAAGTTTCTCAAGGTTCCATCGTTCAAGATGGAAACCATTCGAACTATTCTTCCTTCCATCCAGGAAGGTCAATTCATGACCACGGTGGATTTAAAGGATGCGTATCTACATATTCCTATCCACAAGGAACATCATCGGTTCCTGAGGTTCGCATTCCTGGACAAACATTACCAGTTTGTGGCGCTTCCTTTCGGATTAGCCACTGCTCCAAGGATTTTCACAAAGGTACTAGGGTCCCTTCTAGCTGTGCTAAGACCAAGGGGCATTGCTGTAGTACCTTACTTGGACGACATTCTGATTCAAGCGTCGTCCCTTCCTCAAGCAAAGGCTCACACGGACATTGTCCTGGCCTTTCTCAGATCTCACGGATGGAAAGTGAACGTGGAAAAGAGTTCTCTATCTCCGTCAACAAGGGTTCCCTTCTTGGGAACAATAATAGACTCCTTAGAAATGAGGATTTTTCTGACAGAGGCCAGAAAAACAAAACTTCTAGACTCTTGTCGGATACTCCATTCCGTTCCTCTTCCTTCCATAGCTCAGTGCATGGAAGTGATCGGGTTGATGGTAGCGGCAATGGACATAGTTCCTTTTGCACGCATTCATCTAAGACCATTACAACTGTGCATGCTCAGTCAGTGGAATGGGGACTATACAGACTTGTCTCCGAAGATACAAGTAAATCAGAGGACCAGAGACTCACTCCGTTGGTGGCTGTCCCTGGACAACCTGTCACGAGGGATGACATTCCGCAGACCAGAGTGGGTCATTGTCACGACCGACGCCAGTCTGATGGGCTGGGGCGCGGTCTGGGGATCCCTGAAAGCTCAGGGTCTTTGGTCTCGGGAAGAATCTCTTCTACCGATAAATATTCTGGAACTGAGAGCGATATTCAATGCTCTCAAGGCTTGGCCTCAGCTAGCGAGGGCCAAGTTCATACGGTTTCAATCAGACAACATGACAACTGTTGCGTACATCAACCATCAGGGGGGAACAAGGAGTTCCCTGGCGATGGAAGAAGTGACCAAAATCATTCTATGGGCGGAGTCTCACTCCTGCCACCTGTCTGCTATCCACATCCCAGGAGTGGAAAATTGGGAAGCGGATTTTCTGAGTCGTCAGACATTGCATCCGGGGGAGTGGGAACTCCATCCGGAAATCTTTGCCCAAGTCACTCAGCTGTGGGGCATTCCAGACATGGATCTGATGGCCTCTCGTCAGAACTTCAAAGTTCCTTGCTACGGGTCCAGATCCAGGGATCCCAAGGCGGCTCTAGTGGATGCACTAGTAGCACCTTGGACCTTCAAACTAGCTTATGTGTTCCCGCCGTTTCCTCTCATCCCCAGGCTGGTAGCCAGGATCAATCAGGAGAGGGCGTCGGTGATCTTGATAGCTCCTGCGTGGCCACGCAGGACTTGGTACGCAGATCTGGTGAATATGTCATCGGCTCTTCCTTGGAAGCTACCTTTGAGACGAGACCTTCTTGTTCAGGGTCCGTTCGAACATCCGAATCTGGTTTCACTCCAGCTGACTGCTTGGAGATTGAACGCTTGATCTTATCGAAGCGAGGATTCTCAGATTCTGTTATCGATACTCTTGTTCAGGCCAGAAAGCCTGTAACTAGAAAGATTTACCACAAAATTTGGAAAAAATATATCTGTTGGTGTGAATCTAAAGGATTCCCTTGGGACAAGGTTAGGATTCCTAGGATTCTATCCTTCCTTCAAGAAGGATTGGAAAAAGGATTATCTGCAAGTTCCCTGAAGGGACAGATTTCTGCCTTGTCTGTGTTACTTCACAAAAAGCTGGCCGCTGTGCCAGATGTTCAAGCCTTTGTTCAGGCTCTGGTTAGAATTAAGCCTGTTTACAAACCTTTGACTCCTCCTTGGAGTCTCAATTTAGTTCTTTCAGTTCTTCAGGGGGTTCCGTTTGAACCCTTGCATTCCGTTGATATTAAGTTATTATCTTGGAAAGTTTTGTTTTTAGTTGCAATTTCTTCTGCTAGAAGAGTTTCAGAATTATCTGCTCTGCAGTGTTCTCCTCCTTATCTGGTGTTCCATGCAGATAAGGTGGTTTTACGTATTAAACCTGGTTTTCTTCCAAAAGTTGTTTCTAACAAAAACATTAACCAGGAGATTATCGTACCTTCTCTGTGTCCGAAACCAGTTTCAAAGAAGGAACGTTTGTTGCACAATTTGGATGTTGTTCGCGCTCTAAAATTCTATTTAGATGCTACAAAGGATTTTAGACAAACATCCTCCTTGTTTGTTGTTTATTCCGGTAAAAGGAGAGGTCAAAAAGCAACTTCTACCTCTCTCTCTTTTTGGATTAAAAGCATCATCAGATTGGCTTACGAGACTGCCGGACGGCAGCCTCCCGAAAGAATCACAGCTCATTCCACTAGGGCTGTGGCTTCCACATGGGCCTTCAAGAACGAGGCTTCTGTTGATCAGATATGTAGGGCAGCGACTTGGTCTTCACTGCACACTTTTACCAAATTTTACAAGTTTGATACTTTTGCTTCTTCTGAGGCTATTTTTGGGAGAAAGGTTTTGCAAGCCGTGGTGCCTTCCATTTAGGTGACCTGATTTGCTCCCTCCCTTCATCCGTGTCCTAAAGCTTTGGTATTGGTTCCCACAAGTAAGGATGACGCCGTGGACCGGACACACCTATGTTGGAGAAAACAGAATTTATGTTTACCTGATAAATTACTTTCTCCAACGGTGTGTCCGGTCCACGGCCCGCCCTGGTTTTTTTAATCAGGTCTGATGATTTATTTTCTTTAACTACAGTCACCACGGTACCATATGGTTTCTCCTATGCAAATATTCCTCCTTAACGTCGGTCGAATGACTGGGGTAGGCGGAGCCTAGGAGGGATCATGTGACCAGCTTTGCTGGGCTCTTTGCCATTTCCTGTTGGGGAAGAGAATATCCCACAAGTAAGGATGACGCCGTGGACCGGACACACCGTTGGAGAAAGTAATTTATCAGGTAAACATAAATTCTGTTTTTCAATGCCCTTCTAGCTTGGCCTCAGCTAGCATCTCTGAGGTTCATCAGATTTCAGTCGGACAACATCACGACTGTGGCTTACATCAACTATCAAGGAGGGACAAGGAGTTCCCTAGCGATGATGGAAGTCTCAAAGATAATTCTCTGGGCAGAGTCTCACTCTTGCCACCTATCAGTGATCCACATCCCAGGCGTGGAGAACTGGGAGGCGGATTTCCTAAGTCGCCAGACTTTTCATCCGGGGGAGTGGGAACTTCATCCGGAGGTCTTTGCCCAAATACTTCGGCAAACCAGATATGGATCTCATGGCGTCTCTCCAGAACCCCAAGCTTCCTTGTTACAGGTCCAGGGACCCGGGAGCGGTTCTGATAGATGCTCTGACAGCACCTTGGAACTTCAAGATGGCTTATGTGTTTCCACCCTTCCCGATGCTTCCTCGATTGATTGCCAGGATCAAACAGGAGAGAGCATCGGTGATTCTAATAGCGCTTGCATTGCCACGCAGGACCTGGTATGCAGATCTAGTGGACATGTCGTCCTGTCCACCATGGTCTCTGCCTCTGAGACAGGACCTTCTAATTCAGGGTCCTTTCAAACATCAAAATCTAATTTCTCTGAAGCTGACTGCATGGAGATTGAACGCTTGATTTTATTAAAGCGTGGATTTTCGGAGTCAGTAATTGATACCTTAATACAGGCTAGGAAACCTGTTACCAGGAAAATTTACCATAAAATATGGCGTAAATACTTACATTGGTGCGAATCCAAGAGTTACTCATGGAGTAAGGTTAGGATTCCTAGGATATTGTCTTTTCTACAAGAAGGTTTAGAAAAGGGTTTATCTGCTAGTTCTTTAAAGGGACAGATCTCAGCTCTGTCAATCCTTTTGCACAAACGTCTGTCAGAAGTTCCAGACGTTCAGGCCTTTTGTCAGGCTTTGGCCAGGATTAAGCCTGTGTTTAAGACTGTTGCTCCACCGTGGAGCTTAAACTTAGTTCTTAACGTTTTACAGGGTGTTCCGTTTGAACCCCTTCATTCCATTGATATCAAGCTGTTATCTTGGAAAGTTCTGTTTCTTTCATGTAATTAGCAAGAGTCCATGAGCTAGTGACGTATGGGATATACATTCCTACCAGGAGGGGCAAAGTTTCCCAAACCTTAAAATGCCTATAAATACACCCCTCACCACACCCACAATTCAGTTTTACAAACTTTACAAACTGGTGAAGTAAGTTTGTGCTAGATTCTACGTTGATATGCGCTCCGCAGCAGGTTGGAGCCCGGTTTTCCTCTCAGCGTGCAGTGAATGTCAGAGGGATGTGAGGAGAGTATTGCCTATTTGAATGCAATGATCTCCTTCTACGGGGTCTATTTCATAGGTTCTCTGTTATCGGTCGTAGAGATTCATCTCTTACCTCCCTTTTCAGATCGACGATATACTCTTATATATATATATACCATTACCTCTGCTGATTTTCGTTTCAGTACTGGTTTGGCTTTCTACAACATGTAGATGAGTGTCCTGGGGTAAGTAAGTAAGCTTATTTTCTGTGACACTCTAAGCTATGGTTAGGCACTTTTTATAAAGTTCTAAATATATGTATTCAAACATTTATTTGCCTTGACTCAGGATGTTCAACATTCCTTATTTTCAGACAGTCTGTTTCATACTTGGGATAAATGCATTTGTTTCAATCATTTTTTCTTACCTTAAAAAATTTGACTTTTTCCCTGTGGGCTGTTAGGCTTGCGGGGGCTGAAAATGCTTCATTTTATTGCGTCATTCTTGGCGCAGACTTTTTTGGCGCAAAATTTTTTTTCTGTTTCCGGCGTCATACGTATCGCCGGAAGTTGCGTCATTTTTTGACTTTTTTTGCGTCAAAAGTGTCGGCGTTCCGGATGTGGCGTCATTTTTGGCGCCAAAAGCATTTAGGCGCCAAATAATGTGGGCGTTTTTTTGGCGCGAAAAAATATGGGCGTCATTTTTGTCTCCACATTATTTAAGTCTCATTATTTATTGCTTCTGGTTGCTAGAAGCTTGTTCACTGGCATTTTTTCCCATTCCTGAAACTGTCATTTAAGGAATTTGTTCAATTTTGCTTTATATGTTGTTTTTTCTTTTACATATTGCAAGATGTTCCACGTTGCAACTGAGTCAGAAGATACTTCAGGAAAATCACTGCCCAGTGCTGGAGCTACCAAGCTAAGTGTATCTGCTATAAACTTTTGGTATCTGTTTCTCCAGCTGTTGTTTGTATTGCATGTCATGACAAACTTATTAATGCAGATAAAATTTCCTTTAGTACTGTTACATTACCTGTTGCTGTTCTGTCAACATCTAATTTTCAGAGTGTTCCTGATAACATAAGAGATTTTATTTTTTAAATCCATTAAGAAGGCTATGTCTGTTATTTCTCCTTCTAGTATACATAAAAGTCTTTTAAAACTTCTCTTTTTTCAGATGAATTTTTAAATGAACATCATCATTCTGATACTGATAATGGTTCTTCTGGTTCAGAGGTTTCTGTCTCAGAGGTTGATGCTGATAAATCTTTGTATTTGTTCAAGATGGAATTTATTCGATCTTTACTTAAAGAAGTATTAATTGCATTAGAAATAGAGGATTCTGGTCCTCTTGATACTAAATCTAAACGTTTAAATAAGGTTTTTTAAATCTCCTGTAGTTATTCCAGAAGTATTTTCTCTCCCTGATGCTATTTCTGAAGTAATTTCCAGGGAATGGAATAATTTGTGTAATTCATTTACTCCTTCTAACGTTTAAGCAATTATATCCTGTGCCATCTGACAGATTAGAGTTTTGGGACAAAATCTCTAAGGTTAATGGGGCTGTCTCTACTCCTGCTAAACGTACTACTATTCCTATGGCAGATAGTATTTCATTTAAGGATCCTTTAGATAGGAAAATTGAATCCTTTCTAAGAAAAGCTTACTTATGTTCAGGTAATCTTCTTAGACCTGCTATATTTTTAGCGGATGTTGCTGCAGCTTCAACTTTTTGGTTAGAAGTTTTAGCGCAACAAGTAACAGATCATAATTTTATAGCATTATTATTATTCTATAACATGCTAATAATTTTATTTGTGATACCAACTTTTGATATCATTAGAGTTGATGTCAGGTATGTGTTTCTAGCTATTTTAGCTAGAAAAGCTTTATGGCTTAAAACTTGGAATGCTGATATGTCTTCTAAGTCAACTTTGCTTTCCTTTTCTTTCCAGGGTAATACATTATTCGATTTTCAGTTGGATTCTATTATCTCAACTGTTACTGGAGGGAAGGGAACTTTTTTACCAAAGGATAAAAAATCTAAAGTAAATTTAGGTCTATTAATAATTTTCGTTCCTTTCCTCAACAAGGAACGAAAGCCTGATCCTTCATCCTCAGGAGCGGTATCAGTTTGGAAACCATTTCCAGTTTGGAATATATCCAAGCCTTATAGAAACCTATAGCCAGCTCCTTAAATACCCATGAAGGTGCGGCCCTCATTCCAGCTCAGCTGGTATGGGGCAGTTTACGTTTTCTTCAAGGAAATTTGGATCAATTCCGTTCACAATCTCTGGTTTCAGAACATTGTTTCAGAAAGGTACAGAATTGGCTTCAAGTTAAGGCCTCCTGCAAAGAGATTTTTTTCTTTCCCGTGTCCCAGTAAACACAGCAAAGGCTCAGCATTTCTGAAATGTGTTTCAGATCTAGAGTTGGCTGGAGTAATTATGCCAGTTCCAGTTCTGGAACAGGGGCTGGGGTTTTATTCTATCTCTTCATTGTACCAAAGAAGGTCAATTCCTTCAGACCAGTTCCGGATCTATCTATTGAATCGTTATGTAAGGATACCAACATTCAAGATGGTAACTGTAGGACTATCGTGCCTTTTGTTTAGCAAGGGCATTATATGTCTACAATAGATTTACAGGATGCATATCTGCATATTCCGATTCATCCAGATCACTTTTAGTTTCTGAGATTCTCTTTTTAGACAAGCATTACCAGTTTTGTGGCTCTACCGTTTGGCCTAGCGTCAGCTCCAAGAATTTTTTTCAAAGGTTCTCGGTGCCCTTCTGTCTGTAATCAGAGAACAGGGTTTTGGTATTTCCTTATTTGGACGATATCTTGGTACTTGCTCAGTCTTCACATTTTCGCAGAATCTCATACGAATCGACTTGTGTTGTTTCTTCAAGATCATGGTTGGAGGATCAATTTACCATTCAGTTCATTGTTTCCTCAGACAAGGGTAACCTTTTTAGGTTTCCAGATAGATTCAGTGTCTATGACTCTGTCCTTGTCAGATAAGAGAAGTTTAACATTGTTATCAGCTTGTCAAAACCTTCAGTCACAATCATTCCCTTTGGTAGCCTTATGCATGGAAATTTTTAGGTCTTAGGACTGCCGCATCGGATGCGATCTCCTTTGCTCGTTTTCACATGCGACCTCTTCAGCTCTGTATGCTGAACCAGTGGTGCAGGGATTACACAAAGATATCTCAATTAATATCTTTAAACCAATTATACGACACTCTCTGACATGGTGGACAGTTCACCATCGTTTAGTTCAGGGGGCTTCTTTGTTCTTCCGACCTAGACTATATCTCAACAGATGCAAGTCTTACAGGTTGGGGAGCTGTGTGGGGGAATCTGACGGCACAAGGGGTTTGGGAATCTCAGGAGGTGAGATTACCGATCACTATTTTTGAACTCCGTGCAATTTTCAGAGCTCTTCAGTCTTGGCCTCTTCTGAAGAGAGAGTTGTTCATTTGTTTTCAGATAGACAATGTCACAGCTGTGGCATACATCAATCATCAAGGAGGGACTCACAGTCCTCTGGCTATGAAAGAAGTATCTCGAATTTTGGTTTGGGCGGAATCCAGCTCCTGTCTAATCTCTGCGGTTCATATCCCAGGTATAGACAATTGGGAAGCGGATTATCTCAGTCGCCAAACGTTGCATCCGGGCGAATGGTCTCTTCGCCCAGAGGTATTTCTTCAGATTGTTCAAATGTGGGAACTCCCAGAAATAGATCTGATGGCGTCTCATCTAAACAAGAAACTTCCCTGGTATCTGTCCAGATCCCGGGATCCTCGGGCGGAAGCAGTGGATACATTATCACTTCCTTGGAAGTATCATCCTGCCTATATCTTTCCGCCTCTAGTTCTTCTTCCAAGAGTATTCTCCACCTGCTGGTAGCTCCAGCATGGCCTCACAGGTTTTGGTATGCGGATCTTGTCCGGATGGCCTCTTGCCAGCTGTGGACTCTTCCGTTAATACCAGACTTTCTGTCGCAAGGTCCTTTTTTCCATCAGGATCTCAAATCCTTAAATTTTAAGGTATGGAGTTTGAACGCTTGATTCTTGGTCAAAGAAGGTTTCTCTGACTCTGTGATTAAATACTATGTGACAGGCTCGTAAATCTGTATCTAGAGAGATATATTATAGAGTCTGGAAGACTTATATTTCTTTTTGAATACCGAGAATTTTTCAGTTTCTTCAGGATGGTTTAGATAAAGGTTTGTCCGCAAGTTCCTTGAAAGGACAAATCTCTGCTCTTTCTGTTCTTTTTTCACAGAAGGATTGCTAATCTTCCTGATATTTCATTGTTTTGTACAAGCTTTGGTTCGTATAAAACCTGTCATTCAGTCAATTTCTCCTCCTTGGAGTTTGAATTTGGTTCTGGGGGCTTTTCAAGCTCCTCCTTTTGAACCCATGCATTCTTTGGTCGTTATATTACTTTCTTGGAAAGTTTTGTTTCTTTTGGCCATCTCTTCTGCCAGAAGAGTCTCTGAATTATCTGCTCTTGCTTGTGAGTCTCCTTTTCTGATTTTTCATCAGGATAGGGCGGTGCTGCGAACTTCTTTTGAATTTTTTACCTAAGGTTGTGAATTCTAACAACCTTAGTAGAGAAATTGTGGTTCCTTCATTATGTCCTAATCCTATGAATTCTAAGGAGAAATCATTGCATTCTTTGGATGCTGTTAGAGCTTTGTATTATTATGTTTAAGCTACTAAGTCTTTCCGAAAGACTTCTAGTCTATTTGTCATCTTTTCCGGTTCTAGAAAAGGCCAGAAAGCTTCTGCCATTTCTTTGGCATCTTGGTTGAAATCTTTATTTCATCATGCCTATGTCGAGTCGGGTAAAATTCCGCCTCGAAGGATTACAGTTCATTCTACTAGGTCAGTTTCTACTTCCTGGGCGTTTAGGAATGAAGCTTCGATTGATCAGATTTGCAAAGCAGCAACTTGGTCCTCTTTGCATACTTTTTCAATTCTACCTTTTTGATGTGTTTTCTTCTTCTGAAGCAGTTTTTGGTAGAAAAGTACTTCAGGCAGTGGTTTCAGTTTGAATCTTCTGCTTATGTTTTTCATTAAACTTTATTTTGGGTGTGGATTATTTTCAGCAGGAATTGGCTGTCTTTATTTTATCCCTCCCTCTCTAGTGACTCTTGTGTGGAAAGATCCACATCTTGGGTAGTCATTATCCCATACGTCACTAGCTCATGGACTCTTGCTAATTACATGAAAGAAAACATAATTTATGTAAGAACTTACCTGATAAATTCATTTCTTTCATATTAGCAAGAGTCCATGAGGCCAGCCCTTTTTTGTGGTGGTTATGATTTTTTTGTATAAAGCACAATTATTCCAATTCCTTATTTTATATGCTTTCGCACTTTTTTCTTATCACCCCACTTCTTGGCTATTCGTTAAACTGAATTGTGGGTGTGGTGAGGGGTGTATTTATAGGCATTTTAAGGTTTGGGAAACTTTGCCCCTCCTGGTAGGAATGTATATCCCATACGTCACTAGCTCATGGACTCTTGCTAATATGAAAGAAATGAATTTATCAGGTAAGTTCTTACATAAATTATGTTTTTTAATGGCTATTTCCTCGGCTCGAAGAGTCTCTGAGTTATCGGCCTTACATTGTGATTCTCCTTATCTGATTTTTCATTCAGACAAAGTAGTTCTGCGTACTAAACCTGGGTTCTTACCTAAGGTAGTCACTAATAGGAATATCAATCAAGAGATTGTTGTTCCTTCATTGTGTCCTAACCCTTCTTCAAAGAAGGAACGACTTCTACACAATCTGGACGTAGTCCGTGCCCTAAAATTTTATTTACAGGCAACTAAAGATTTTCGCCAAACTTCTTCCCTGTTTGTCGTTTATTCTGGACAGAGGAGAGGTCAGAAAGCTTCTGCTACCTCTCTCTCTTTCTGGCTTCGTAGCATAATACGTTTAGCCTACGAGACTGCTGGACAGCAGCCTCCTGAAAGAATTACAGCTCATTCCACTAGAGCTGTGGCTTCCACGTGGGCCTTTAAGAATGAGGCCTCTGTTGAACAGATTTGCAAGGCTGCAACTTGGTGTTCTCTTCATACTTTTTCCAAATTTTACAAATTTGACACTTTTGCTTCTTCTGAGGCTGTTTTTGGGAGAAAGGTTCTTCAGACAGTGGTTCCTTCCGTGTAAAGATCCTGCCTGTCCCTCCCGTCATCCGTGTACTTTTAGCTTTGGTATTGGTATCCCATAAGTAATGGATGACCCGTGGACTGACTACACTTAACAGGAGAAAACATAATTTATGCTTACCTGATAAATTCCTTTTTCCTGTAGTGTAGTCAGTCCACGGCCCGCCCTGTTTTTTATGGCAGGTCTAAATTTTAAATTATACTCCAATCACCACTGCACCCTATAGTTTCTCCTTTCTCGTTTGGTTTTCGGTCGAATGACTGGGTATGACGTAGAGGGGAGGAGCTATATGGCAGCTCTGCTTGGGTGATCCTCTTGCACTTCCTGTTAGGGAGGAGTTAATATCCCATAAGTAATGGATGACCCGTGGACTGACTACACTACAGGAGAAAGGAATTTATCAGGTAAGCATAAATTATGTTTCCAATTTACTTTTATCACCAATTTTTCTTTGTTCTCTTGGTATTCTTAGTTGGAAGCTTAACCTAGGAGGTTCATATGCTAATTTCTTAGACCTTGAAGGCCACCTCTTTTCAAAATGCATTTTAACAGTTTTTCACCACTAGAGGGTGTTAGTTCACGTATTTCATATAGATAACACTGTGCACGTGAAGTTATCTGGGAGCAGGCACTGATTGGCTAAACTGCAAGTCTGTCAAAAGAACTGAAATAAAGGGGCAGTCTGCAGAGGCTTAGATACAAGATAATCACAGAGGTTAAAAGTATATTAATATAACTGTGTTGGTTATGCAAAACTGGGGAATGGGTAATACAGGGATTTTCTATCTTTTAAAACAATAACAATTCTGGTGTAGACTGTCCCTTTAACTGTATTAAGGGGAACCCAGGTACAGACATTTCAAAGTAGGACTGGCTTAAATGGACAGTCTAGTCCAAAACAAACTTTCATTATTCACATAAAGAATGTAATTTTAAACAATTTTCCAATTTACTTCTTTCACCAATTTTGCTTTGTTCTCTTGGTATTCTTAGTTGAAAGCTAAATCTAGGAAGTTCATATGCTAATTTCTAAGCCCTTGAAGACCGCCTCTTAGCTCAGGGCATTTTGACAGTTTTTGACCACAAGAGGGTGTTAGTTCATGTGTTTCATATAGATAACATTGTGCTCATGCACGTGGAGTTACCTAGGAGCTCGCACTGATTGGCTAAAATGCAAGTCTGTCAAAATAACTAAAATAAGGGGGCAGTTTGCAGAGGTTTAGATACAAGGTAATCACAGAGGTAAAACATATATTATTATAAATGTGTTGGTTATGCAAAACTAGGGAATGGGTAATAAAGGGATTATCTATATTTTAAAACAATAAATATTCTGGTGTAGACTGTCCCTTTAACTCAGTTGTTAGGAGAGAATAATGTTCAGAGTGTAGGTAAGCGAAAACAACATAAAGGGCACATGCATATCTAATAAACATTATACAAAGCCCCTACCCAACCGCATAGGCATAGACTTAAGGACTTTAAGTGTGGCATATGATTTCTGACACAAGTGCAATACGGGATATGTTAGCCATCTCCAGACCAACACAAAGGGATAATATAACTTAGGAAATTAGGGTTCCATCTCAAGGGGTAAACAGACTCAGTCTCAATGTCGTCATATAAAAGATTATAATAAGAGAGTACATGTGGGCACCTTATATTTGTACCTTATATTTGTAAAGGTCTGCAAAATATACCCTTATCTGATGCCAGTTCTACGGGGCTCCTAATTTTTAAACAGATTTGTCAAGCATTGCATTAGAGCATCTCTTTGTTGTAGTTATGTCATTTTAAAACGCTTTTACTTGGCCTTGTTTTTCGAGTATATTTTAAAGAGACCGTGCACTGTGATTTTTATTTCTCCCCTTTCATTTTGCCATTCTACTGTATTTAGTGGTACTTTTAATGTGTTCCTAATTATACATTTTACCGGCTGGAGCATATTACATTGCTTTCAAATAGAAAGGATATGCAAACAAAATACTTTGTAAGTAATTCTATTCCCAGTGGCTAGTGGGACAGAAAGATACAATTTTAATTTTCCTTTGTTCTCTAAGTATTGGTTTCACTGTGTATGGAGAGATGAGATAAGGAGGATTTTGTGTAATTATAGGGAGATAGGCTAATGATGCATGCTCCTCCTTGAAGCTCAGTCCATTTAATTGGGTTGTGGTTTAAATTTTCAGACACATCTATTTCTCTTGTTAAGTGTATCCAGTCCACGGATCATCCATTACTTGTGGGATATTCTCCTTCCCAACAGGAAGTTGCAAGAGGATCACCCACAGCAGAGCTGCTATATAGCTCCTCCCCTCACTGCCATATCCAGTTATTCTCTTGCAACTCTCAACTAAGATGGAGGTCGTATGAGCACTGTGGTGTTTTATACTTAGTTTATTTCTTCAATCAAAAGTTTGTTATTTTTAAATGGTACCGGAGTGTACTGTTTATCTCAGGCAGTATTTAGAAGAAGAATCTGCCTGCGTTTTCTATGATCTTAGCAGAAGTAACTAAGATCCTTTGCTGTTCTCACATATTCTGAAGAGTGAGGTAACTTCAGAAGGGGAATAGCGTGCAGGTTTTCCTGTAATAAGGTATGTGCAGTTAAAATATTTTTTTAGGGATGGAATTTGCTAGAAAATGCTGCTGATACCGAAGTAATGTAAGTAAAGCCTTAAATGCAGTGATAGCGACTGGTATCAGGCTTATTAATAGAGATACATACTCTTATAAAAGTGTATTTTAAAACGTTTGCTGGCATGTTTAATCGTTTTTTACATATGTTTGGTGATAAAACTTATTGGGGCCTAGTTTTTTCCACATGGCTGGCTTGAATTTTGCCTAGAAACAGTTCCCTGATGCTTCCCACTGTTGTAATATGAGTGGGAGGGGCCTATTTTGGCGTGTTTTTTTTTTGCACAGCAAAAATTACAGACACAGACATCCAGCTTCTTCCTGCATGATCCAGGACTTCTCTGAAGGGCTCAAAAGGCTTCAAAAGTCGTATTGAGGGAGGTAAAAAGCCACAGTAGAGCTGTTTTAAAAAACGTTTTTGTCATTTGTTATTTCGTTTTTGGTATTAAGGGGTTAATAATCCATTTGCAAGTGGGTGCAATGCTCTGCTAACTTATTACATACACTGTAAAAATTTCGTTAGTGTAACTGCATTTTTTCACTGTAATTTCAAAATTTGGGAAAATTGTGTTTCTTAAAGGCGCAGTAACGTTTTTTATATTGCTTGTAAACTTGTTTTAAAGTGTTTTCCAAGCTTGCTAGTCTCATTGCTAGTCTGTTTAAACATGTCTGACACAGAGGAACCTACTTGTGCTTTATGTTTGAAAGCCATGGTGGAGCCCCATAGGAGAATGTGTACTAAATGTATTGATTTCACCTTAAACAGTAAAGATCAGTCTTTATCTATAAAAGAATTATCACCAGAGGGTTCTGTCGAGGGGGAAGTTATGCCGACTAACTCCCCACGTGTCAGACCCTTCGCCTCCCGCTCAGGGGACACACGCTAATATGGCGCCAATTACATCAGGGACGCCCATAGCGATTACCTTGCAGGACATGGCTGCAATCATGAATAATACCCTGTCAGAGGTATTATCTAGATTGCCTGAATTAAGAGGCAAGCGCGATAGCTCTGGGGTTAGGAGAGATACAGAGCGCGCAAATGCTGTTAGAGCCATGTCTGATACTGCGTCACAGTATGCAGAACATGAGGACGGAGAGCTTCAGTCTGTGGGTGACATCTCTGACTCGGGGAAACCTGATTCAGAGATTTCTAATTTTAAATTTAAGCTTGAGAACCTCCGTGTATTGCTTGGGGAGGTATTAGCTGCTCTGAATGACTGTAACACAGTTGCAATTCCAGAGAAATTGTGTAGGCTGGATAGATACTATGCGGTGCCGGTGTGTACTGACGTTTTTCCTATACCTAAAAGGCTTACAGAAATTATTAGCAAGGAGTGGGATAGACCCGGTGTGCCCTTTTCCCCACCTCTTATATTTAGAAAAATGTTTCCAATAGACGCCACTACACGGGACTTATGGCAGACGGTCCCTAAGGTGAAGGGAGCAGTTTCTACTTTAGCAAAGCGTACCACTATCCCGGTTGAGGACAGTTGTGCTTTTTCAGATCCAATGGATAAAAAATTGGAGGGTTACCTTAAGAAAATGTTTATTCAACAAGGTTTTATTTTACAGCCCCTTGCATGCATTGCGCCTGTCACTGCTGCGGCGGCATTCTGGTTTGAGGCCCTGGAAGAGGCCATCCAGACAGCTCCATTGAATGAAATTATTGACAAGCTTGGAACGCTTAAGCTAGCTAACTCATTTGTTTCTGATGCCATTGTTCATTTGACTAAACTAACGGCTAAGAATTCCGGATTCGCCATCCAGGCGCGTAGGGCTCTATGGCTTAAATCCTGGTCAGCTGACGTGACTTCAAAGTCTAAATTACTCAACATTCCTTTCAAGGGGCAGACCTTATTCGGGCCTGGCTTGAGGGAAATTACTGCTGACATTACTGGAGGCAAGGGTCATACCCTTCCTCAGGACAGGGCCAAATCAAAGGCCAAACAGTCTAATTTTCGTGCCTTTCGAAATTTCAAGGCAGGAGCAGCATCAACTTCCTCCGCTTCAAAACAAGAGGGAACTGTTGCTCATTCCAGACAGGCCTGGAAACCTAACCAGTCCTGGAACAAGGGCAAGCAGGCCAGAAAGCCTGCTGCTGCCCCCAAGACAGCATGAAGGAACGGCCCCCTATCCAGAAACGGATCTAGTGGGGGGCAGACATTCTCTCTTCGCCCAGGCGTGGGCAAGAGATGTTCAGGATCCCTGGGTGTTGGAGATCATATCTCAGGGATATCTTCTGGACTTCAAAGCTTCTCCTCCACAAGGGAGATTTCATCTTTCAAGGTTATCAGCAAACCAGATAAAGAAAGAGGCATTCCTAAGCTGTGTGCAAGACCTCCTAGTAATGGGAGTGATCCATCCAGTTCCGCGGATGGAACAAGGACAGGGATTTTATTCAAATCTGTTTGTGGTTCCCAAGAAAGAGGGAACCTTCAGACCAATCTTGGATCTAAAGATCTTAAATAAATTCCTCAGAGTTCCATTATTCAAAATGGAAACTATTCGGACCATCCTACCCATGACCACAGTGGACTTAAAGGATGCCTACCTTCACATACCGATTCACAAAGATCATCATCGGTTCCTAAGGTTTGCCTTTCTAGACAGGCATTACCAATTTGTAGCTCTTCCCTTCGGGTTGGCCACTGCCCCGAGAATTTTTACAAAGGTTCTGGGCTCACTTCTGGCGGTTCTAAGACCGCGAGGCATAGCGGTGGCTCCGTATCTAGACGACATCCTGATACAGGCGTCAAGCTTTCAAATTGACAAGTCTCATACAGAGATAGTTCTGGCATTTCTGAGGTTGCATGGGTGGAAAGTGAACGTGGAAAAGAGTTCTCTATCACCACTCACAAGAGTCTCCTTCCTAGGGACTCTTATAGATTCTGTAGAGATGAAAATTTACCTGACAGAGTCCAGGTTATCAAAACTTCTAAATGCTTGCCGTGTCCTTCATTCCATTCCACGCCCGTCAGTGGCTCAGTGCATGGAAGTAATCGGCTTAATGGTAGCGGCAATGGACATAGTGCCATTTGCGCGCCTGCATCTCAGACCGCTGCAATTATGCATGCTAAGTCAGTGGAATGGGGATTACTCAGATTTGTCCCCTCTACTAAATCTGGATCAAGAGACCAGAGATTCTCTTCTCTGGTGGCTTTCTTGGGTCCATCTGTCCAAGGGTATGACCTTTCGCAGGCCAGATTGGACGATTGTAACAACAGATGCCAGCCTTCTAGGTTGGGGCGCAGTCTGGAACTCCCTGAAGGCTCAGGGATCGTGGACTCAGGAGGAGAAACTACTCCCAATAAATATTCTGGAGTTAAGAGCAATATTCAATGCTCTTCTAGCTTGGCCTCAGTTAGCAACACTGAGGTTCATCAGATTTCAGTCGGACAACATCACGACTGTGGCTTACATCAACCATCAAGGGGGAACCAGGAGTTCCTTTGCGATGTTAGAAGTCTCAAAGATAATTCGCTGGGCAGAGTCTCACTCTTGCCACCTGTCAGTGATCCACATCCCAGGCATAGAGAACTGGGAGGCGGATTTTCTAAGTCATCAGACTTTTCATCTGGGGGAGTGGGAACTCCATCCGGAGGTGTTTGCTCAACTGGTCCATCGTTGGGGCAAACCAGAACTAGATCTCATGGCGTCTCGCCAGAACGCCAAGCTTCCTTGTTACGGATCCAGGTCCAGGGACCCGGGAGCAACGCTGATAGATGCTCTAGCAGCTCCTTGGTTCTTCAACATGGCCTATGTGTTTCCACCGTTTCCTCTGCTCCCTCGACTGATTGCCAAAATCAAACAGTAGAGAGCATCTGTGATTCTGATAGCGCCTGCGTGGCCACGCAGGACCTGGTATGCAGACCTAGTGGACATGTCATCTCTTCCACCATGGACTCTGCCTCTGAGGCAGGACCTTCTAATACAAGGTCCTTTCAATCATCCAAATCTAATTTCTCTGAGACTGACTGCATGGAAATTGAACGCTTGATTCTATCAAGGCGTGGCTTCTCCGAGTCAGTCATTGATACCTTAATACAGGCTCGGAAGCCTGTCACCAGGAAAATCTACCATAAGATATGGCGTAAATATCTTTATTGGTGTGAATTCAAGAGTTACTCATGGAGTAAGGTTAGGATTCCTAGGATATTGTCCTTTCTCCAAGAGGGTTTGGACAAAGGCTTATCAGCTAGTTCTTTAAAAGGACAGATCTCTGCTCTGTCTATTCTTTTGCACAAGCGTCTGGCAGAAGTTCCAGACGTCCAGGCATTTTGTCAGGCTTTGGTTAGGATTAAGCCTGTGTTTAAAACTGTTGCTCCCCCTTGGAGCTTAAACTTGGTTCTTAAAGTTCTTCAGAGAGTTCCGTTTTAACCCCTTCATTCCATTGATATTAAACTTTTATCTTGGAAAGTTCTGTTTTTGATGGCTATTTCCTCGGCTCGAAGAGTCTCTGAGTTATCTGCCTTACATTGTGATTCTCCTTATCTGATTTTTCATTCAGACAAGGTAGTTCTGCGTACCAAACCTGGGTTTTTACCTAAGGTGGTTTCTAACAGGAATATCAATCAAGAGATTGTTGTTCCATCATTGTCCTAATCCTTCTTCAAAGAAGGAACGTCTTTTGCATAATCTGGACGTAGTCCGTGCCTTGAAGTTTTACTTACAGGCTACTAAAGATTTTCGTCAAACATCTGCCCTGTTTGTCGTTTACTCTGGACAGAGGAGAGGTCAAAAAGCTTCGACAACCTCTCTCTCCTTTTGGTTTCGGAGCATAATACGCTTAGCCTATGAGACTGCTGGACAGCAGCCCCCTCAAAGGATTACAGCTCATTCTACTAGAGCTGTGGCTTCCACCTGGGCCTTTAAAAATTAGGCCTCTGTTGAACAGATTTGCAAGGCTGCGACTTGGTCTTCGCTTCACACCTTTTCAAAATTTTACAAATTTGACACTTTTGCTTCTTCGGAGGCTGTTTTTGGGAGAAAGGTTCTACAGGCAGTGGTTCCTTCCGTTTAAGTTCCTGCCTTGTCCCTCCCATCATCCGTGTACTTTAGCTTTGGTATTGGTATCCCACAAGTAATGGATGATCCGTGGACTGGATACACTTAACAAGAGAAAACATAATTTATGCTTACCTGATAAATGTATTTCTCTTGTAGTGTGTCCAGTCCACGGCCCGCCCTGTCCTTTTAAGGCAGGTTTAAATTTTAATTAAACTACAGTCACCACTGCACCCTATGGTTTCTCCTTTCTCGTCTTGTTTCGGTCGAATGACTGGATATGGCAGTGAGGGGAGGAGCTATATAGCAGCTCTGCTGTGGGTGATCCTCTTGCAACTTCCTGTTGGGAAGGAGAATATCCCACAAGTAATGGATGATCCGTGGACTGGATACACTACAAGAGAAATAAATTTATCAGGTAAGCATAAATTATGTTTTTTCATATACTTAAATAACCTAAAGGAATAATTTCCCATAGACTTATTCTCTTCAGCTGGTATAACAGATCACATTAAATGGAAAATCATTTTACAATACTATTTCATAGACACCCTTTTTGAGTCTGATGTACTTGAAACAAATCAGTTTATTTTTATTTAAAGCACATTGTTCTTATCTTAATGCAAGCTTATAACTAATACAATATACAAAAAAAAGTCTTCTGACTAGTGCACCCATTCTCTTGTTGAAGGAAAGAGAACGTGAAAGGGATCGGGATAGGGACCGTCAGCGGGACCGGGATCGTGAGAGGGACAGAGAGAGAGAGCGAAGGCAGCGGGAAAGGGAACGAGAGAGAGAGCGGGAACGGGACAAAGAGCGCCAGAAGCGGAAAGAAGAATATGAGAGAGACCGAAGCAAAAGGGATGATAAAGAGCGAACAAAAGACAAGGAGAAAGATAAAGAGAAGACAAAAACAAAATCTCCTCTACTGCCAAGGTAAGCATTATTTATCACTGAACTATGATAGTTTGTCCTATATTATTGCCATATTTTCTGACCTAAACCTGCCAGACGTATGTTAAACAGCATACGTTTCAAGAGTGCGTAGCCCGGGGATTCCTCATCTGCTTCAGTTTGCTTTGTTGTTTTTAGCTATGTTGTGTATTCATATTTGGTTACACTTGGTCTTTATTGGCTACTTATCTTTCCAGTTTTTATTGGCTACTTATCTTTCCAGTTTTATTTGCCATAGCTGGTGCCTTTTTTTTTTTCTTTTGTTTACTTTTAGAAATGCCACATGCTGCTTTTATTTATTTTTCAAGTACACAACATCTACTCTGCTGGCTGATCTTTTTATTCACACGTGCCAATAAACTTTCCCCAGCTGACTGCTAATGTAGGGCATGGGGTAGTACTTTCCTGCTTTTGACATACTTATTGTGTATATGAGCTTCAGTTGATGCAAAAATTCCAGCTCTTTATCTGAATTATTTTTTGAAGCTTTAGATAGTGCTGCTTTTTTTTCTGTTACTCTTCCTGGTCATGCAGTCCCTGTATTTCATAAACATTTCCTTAAAATAGTAACCTTTTACTTTCACAAGTGACGTGTGTAATGGTTACATGCTTCTATGCGCTATTATATTATATGCGCTATTATATTATATAGCATATTTGTTGTGTGTGTGGGTGTGTGATGTGATCTAGTACTTTGTTCATTGTTGTTTCATTAGTTCTTGGATCTTCTCCACCATCCATTATTCGGTGCACCTGCTGGTAATATAGTTGTGTGTGTGTCATTAGTCATGTACTTTTTGTTTTCTACAAAAATAAAGGGACATTGATCTACTAGGCAGAACTACAGGAGCATGGGTACCACTTACCATATTGTTTTTTCTTTCTCTCTTTTTAAAGCCGTTCTTTTATTTTAACCCTTTACAATTGCTTGTTAGTCAAACTGCACAAGTTTATACTGGGTGCCGCCATGTTACGTATTCTTGCACTGTGTGACAGAGTGGTGTGCGTTATCTGTAGTGGCAGCATTCCTCAATATTATTCATGTGGCCTTTTTATGTAGGTTATGTAACTTAAAGGACCATTAAACTTGACATTTCAACAATGCATAAAATGTAAACATGAAACATGAAAATGTGAAACATGAAACATTATTGTAATATACATTCATTATTTCTTTTGCTGTAAAATACTATACAGTACATCTGAAAATTCTGCTTATTCCACTTTTTACCAGAAGGTTTGGGCAGTTTGTGAGCTTTTGTTTAACTCCCCCTTCCGCACTAAGCTACTCTGCCGTCACTTGCTATTAAAGGTTAGATTATCATTTTTGCATCAACAATCCTGATAGGAAAATCATTCTTTGCAATAGCAGTGAGCATACTAGGTAGTTTAGGTGTATTAAATGCATAAATATATTTGTATTTAGCGAATAGGTGGAGAATAGAAAGGAATGTAAGTATGTCTGTTTAAATACCTGTTAAAGAAAATTATTACTAAGTAGCTAAGTTGAATCAGTGTTAAAGCACCGATGGTATACTTTCCCCATTGTATAAACAGATCCAGAATTAGAGCTGCAACAACTAATAGTCATAATCGATAATAATCGATTATGAAAATAGTTGTCAACGAATCTCATAATCGATTAATCGATTAGTTGGTTTGCAATCAGTTGGTCTGTGCACAACACCAGCTGCTTCACTCCAATTAACTCCTGCATATGGTATTGTGTTTTATGGTTATGTCCTTAGCCTAAAGGACGTCTACAGACGTCTACTTTTTACTTTTTCAGGACATTATATGTTTACAACTACCTCTGGCTTATGTGCAACCCAGATATAATAGTCGTCATTTGGATTGTTTATATTAAATTTGGTGATTTGGAACTATGCTTTTCATTATATAGTGCCAAGCTTGTTGTTTACACCTTGCCCCTAGATTGATGGGAGTTATTTAAATTGATGTGCACTATTATCTATTTGCACAATTATTAGCGTGTTGCTTGCTATTGCTGATTATATGTACTGTATAAATAAATGTGTAAGGCTTTGTCCTGTTATTGATATACAGTCCTTAGCGCTTTTGATATTGTTTTTTATTGTTTTTTATTGTTTTTTTATATTTTTAATAAATTGTGATAATATGTACCAGATTCAACCTTTATAAGTATATATTTGTTATTTTTTAGAGCGGACTAGATATTTCCCCTAACCTTATAGCTGGTTATTTGCCATTGCATATAGATATTCAAGATATTTTTATGTTAGAATTAAGTCAAGGGTTACTTTATTGAGAGGCCCCTTGCCAAGGTAGAAAACACTTAGCATTGGTGAAGAGCTAACAAAGATAAATATCCCACTTTGGTGAAATTGGCAAAACCCTACTTATACACATCAACAGCCTTTTCTCTGCTGCAGGAAATATAGCTGCAAACAGAGAACCAGCCTTAGCCAGAAGCATGTGGACATGTTGAGATTTTTGCATTTCAATGCAAAGTTTCTGAAAGAGTGAATAACAGAATGTTATTAACAGTGATAGTCTAACTCTTTCTAGTTCTACCTCTTTTCAAACAGTTTGTGGTTTTGTTTTGTTTAATTATAAAACTGTGCTCTGCTGCTTAAACATTGAAGAAACGGTTGTGTTAATATAAAGTTTTTGTCTGAAGTTTATATTTATAACACTCATTATGTGGATTTTATTTAAACATAGAAAACTATTATTGATTCTCTTTTTATCCGATTAGTCGATTAATTGAAAAAAATAATCGGCCGATTAATCGATTATGAAAATAATCGTTAGTTGCAGCCCTATCCAGAATATTTGTGATATTTTAGATGGAGTTTAATTCATCAGTTGTAATGAAGATGCGCTTTAACCTACTTTTCTTCATAAATGGAAAGAGTCCACAGCTGCATTAATTACTTTTGGAAATTAAGAACCTGTCCACCAGGAGGAGGCAAAGACACTCCAGCCAAAGTCTTAAATACTCCTCCCACTTCCCTCACCCCCCCAGTCATTCTTTGCCTTTCGTCCCAGGAGGTTGGCAGAGAAGTGTCAGAATTTATTTTGTCTTATGTAGGGTAGTACTCTTCGACATGGGACAGGAGTTTTAAGTAATCCTATCAGTTTCTCAGTGACGGCTTGGATGAAAGAGTCCGGAGATGCAGGGAGAGTCTTTCTGCGAAACCATCCCGACTCATGTTAACAGCTCCTCAAGCAAAGGACGTTGTCGAACTTCGCTCCGCTGTCTGCTTTCTTCTCTCAAGTCCATGGTGGAGGCGATGCTACTATACGTCACACTTGAAGGGCCGTGTTCCTTTTCTAGGGCGTAAATTCCGGTAAGATTGTTTCATTTTACTTTCGTCATGATTGTATTGTATTACAAATGTTTTCCCGAGAGGCTACCACCTTGCGGGACTAACTTAACATAAGGGTCTCAGTGAGGCGCCTTTTGTATCTTGGAATCAAGGGTAATATCTCCTGAAGGGGGTTATTGAACAGGGGGGTTTTTTTATCATGTTTGTTATGTGATTCAACTTGCTATTATGCGTAGTGTTACTTAGGCTCATGGCTTGTGGAACATAACGACCTTTGGAAATGACGCGGCCTTTACGGTCAGGTGCGCTTTTTCTGGACTGTACGTTTCACCTTGTGACCGGGCGTGGTCACGTTTTTGACTCTCTATTTCCGCATTCCTAGCCTTGTGGTGACGGAGAAATTCGGATCTGCTAGTATTGGGCTCTTAGGAGGTGGTGAGTGCCCCAGCCATTGTGGGTGTCGGGTGCCATTTAAGTTTTGGGTCCAAATCTCGTATCAATATCCTAGCTATGGAGGAGTCTGATTACGTTTAGACGGACGTCTCTGTTTTATTTTCTACTCCGTGCGCAGAATGCGTATTGCCCCGGATGATAATAGCCTATCAGTTATGTTCTGAATGCCGTTTTAGAGTGCTCAATTCCTCGGGATCAGGGAGTCAAGGAGCTGCTGAGCCACCATCTCTGGGGCCTCTGTCCTCCGAGTAGCGAGTTCCCTTCCACCATCACTTACTACACATGCAGGTAACCCAAGATTTGCTCCCCCTTCTCCGGAAGGTAGCTTCTTCCCGCCAGGGGTTTCGGCACGCATGTCCATAATTTTGGCACTAGCGCGTATGCAACTTCCAGAAGTTGGTTTTGGATACTGTTTGTGTTCCTTTATCCAGAGCTCTTCAGGCATAAGTTGGCCTGTTTAGCTCTCTGGGGGAACGACTGACCCTGAGTCTTCGAGGCCGGAGTCGTCCTTTGCTCCTGCAGTGTATGCTGACTAGCCTTCGTGTTCTTTTGATGCACGCTTTGGCCTTGTCGGAAGATCCCATCCTTATTGGATGTGAGACTTCTCAGTCTGCTTCTTCGAATAGCTTGCAGAAATAGACATAAGACGATGAAGTAATGTTCTTATAGTCCTGTTATCGAGTACTTTTTCCATTTTTAGCTTTGTAGAACAGGGGCCCTGTTGGGCGTTTCTGTGGGTACATCTGTTTTACTTAGGCGATAAACTTGCGTGTTGCCTTATCCTTTATTTGAATATCGCTAATTTTATATTTCCTTCTGGAAATTTTGTCCTATGTGTTTCTGCTGTTTTCCCTCTCTTGGGGGGATTCTATACGGCCTTGACAGAAATAGCCCTAGGTTTCATGCTAGTCCTGATTGGGTTCAGTCCTTCTGTCCTGAGGCCTAGTTCAGACACGTTGTGCCTGTTCTGCCTGGCTGGTCCAGTTGGGCGCTGTGTCTCACATATTATTGTGTTGTTCTTGTTCTCTTTTACAAGTTTCAGTTTATTCTGAGTGGACCTGAGGGTTTGTGAGGCTTGTGCTACCTCGCCGGCATCGGCCAGCTGGAGAGGTCATTGAGGATTGGTTCAGTCCTCATTGACCTCTCCAGCTGGCTGATGCCAGCGAGGTAGCTCAGTTTGTAAAATGCTCTGACTACTAGGCCTGTTCAAAGATCCTAGGGTCACAGGTTCTGTCCCGGCAGGGCCGACTCATCCCTTCATCCTTCTGACGATACATTGAGTACCATTCAGATTGGGTAATAATCACAACTATTACTATTCAGCTGCCGATTTGGATAATCCGAGAGCGGGCGCTAGAAAAGCGTTTTTTGGCCCACTGGAAGAAGGGGGCTATATAAATACTAGTTTGACTCTTTCATGATTCCATCTTTATGTCGGGATGTGGAGTGTTCCTCCCCGCATGGGTTGGAGGTTGGGAGGATTTCAGACCTCCTTGCCGCCGGTTTGGGTGGTCTTGCCCTTGTGGCTCTTAGATTTGTCCTTTGTTTGGATTTTTGCTTTTGAGGTTATTCTCTTCGGATGAGACTTCGGGACTTGTATGTTGCCCCTTAGCGGACTTTGTCGCCTTATGGGAGGTCCTTGTGGCTTTTTGCTACTTCAGGAATTAAGACGTTCCCTATCAGGGATGGTAGGCTGTGCTGTCTCCTTCTCCAAGCTTAGCTTAGGGGTTTTTTATACCGGGGTTTAGGATACTCTGCATTCTTTTTTCTTGGGTATGATCCTCTGATACTCCAGAGGGGATTATGGAGACTAGCCTTTGTTTTGCTCACTCTTCGGGTGGCCTTGTCCGCTATGTTTTTTCTGGTCGGCGTTGTTTTATCACCTTGGTGGGCTCTAGGTCACTCGTGCAACTCTGTCGTACTTTAGTTCCCTTTGGAGTGTCTTCTTCCCTTTTGGGTTGGGATTTTAGAGTGGGACTTGATCCCGTTTTTCAAGGTTCCCTGGAACGATCTGGGACTCAGGCTTATAGTTTTTCCTCAGGCCTATAGTTTTGTTGTGGATCTTCCGGATGTCCGGCAGACTTACGATCCTGTGGCTGGTTCGGTGAGATACAGTTTTTCCACGGCACACAGTCTATGACCTTCGGTCTAGAAGGATTGGCTAGAATTTATGTGCCCTTTGTCTGAGGTGTGCTCTACTCCCTTTTTGGGAAGTTCCTCAATGTTCATCTGTGACGTCTAGATGATTTCATTTGGAATTGTTTCCTCAGCCTATGCCTTCATGTCTTATGAGCATGTGTGCTGTTCCTTCCGTGCTCTCCCCTTCAGTGGGGTGGTTTTTCTTATGGGGGTGGGGTTTCCTCTCTCTGGAGATTGGCTGTCCTGCCCTGTGTGCAGGTTGTTGAAACTGGAGTTTTTTTAACCTCTAGAGGAGAGCCTCCGTTCTCTGGGGTTCTGTTTCCTCTGGGGTGTTGTGCTGGGGCTTCTGAGGCTCTATTGCATTTTCTCTGTTCATCCCCTATGGATTCTCTTGGACTTCCTATTTTCGAGTTCTTGGGTTGGCACCCGAGTCCTGTTGGGTGGCTGAGTCCATCTTTTTCCGTCCCCTTTTGGGGTCTGGGGTTTGGGGGTTTTCTGTTCCCATGTCCTTTAGACCTTACAGCCAGCTGTAGAGGCCTGTGGGTTACTGTGCTGCATTGCAAGTGGAAGGTTGCAGTTTGAAATCAGTCGCAACCATTTGCACGTTATCGGTGTGTTGGCGGATTTTTACCAAGACTATGTTCGCCTTTGGGCCCTTGTGATACGGTGAGCCTTTTTGAGGTTTCTGTGCTTCTCCTGTTCAGGATATGGAGTAGGGCTGGCGGATTTTTGTTACTCCTGAGCTGGGTCCACTGCTTAGTGGATATTCTTCAGTCGGTGGTAGGGTTTGTGACCTATCCTCTGCTGCTCTTACTTGCCTGCAAGTAGTTTACTACTGAAGTCATCCTGGTATGACTGTAGTGTCTGGTGTTGACCCAGGGGCTTGCCATCTGGGTTTGCTGCACGTATATCGGTTTCTGAAGACTTCGATATTTTGAGTTCCTTGTGGACTCTGTCTTCAGTTTTCTTTAGGGTACGGTTACACTATCTTGTGGAGAAGTTCTTCTCTGTGTCGGATTCCTGGTTTTAACCTTGTGGTTTCTGTACATCTGTGGTCTGGGCGTTGCCTCCCCTTGATCTCGCATCTGGCTTCGGTCTATGTGAGTTTGGCTTGGTTCCTGGTGTTTTCCTTTTTGGAAATTGTTTTACCCTTTTTTGGGTTTTCGGGGAATACTTATTTATTCCCCCATCTCTTTCCCTTTTGGGGAGTTTGTGTTTGCTGATCCCCTTATCTGGTAAGGGGTGTGTTGTTGAGGACTGCTTTTCTGAGCGACGGTTTTGTTGGGTAAGGGTTTTTTCAGGCCGCCTTTTGTACCCTCCCGTTTGTGCATTCAGTGTCCTCTATAGCTTAGGTATTGTTTTCCCAAAAGTAATGAATGCAGCTGTGGACTCTATCCATTTATGAAGAAAAACATAAATTATTCTTACCTGATAATTTTCTTTTCTTCAGTTGGAAAAAGTCCACCACTCCCCGCACGTTTTTTTCTGGGGGGCATCTGTTATTTCTTATGGCACCTTTTCACCCTGGTATTTCTTCTACTGTTCCTTGTTCCTCGGCAGAATGACTGGGGGATGAGGGAAGTGGGAGGAGTATTGAAGCCTTTGGCTGGGGTGTCTTTGCCTCCTCCTGGTGGCCAGGTTCTTATTTCCCAAAAGTAATGAATGCAGCTGTGGACTCCATCTGAAGAAAAGAAAATGATCAGGTAAGCATAATTTATGTTTTTTATTATAGCGATGAAATTCTTATGTCCCGCACTTTGGCCGTCCACTTCAAAAGTACGTTTTTTTGGGAGCTGATGGTTTGAACTATTCTAAGTACTCTAGCCATACGGGACTCAAAAAATTTATTCTCTAGCTAGAGCTCCAATTGGAGAATAGTTCAAACTTAGCTAACAAAAAAAAATACTTATAAAGTGGGCGGAGTACAGGGTATTAGAATTTCAGAGCTACATTAAAAAGTAAGTTATAGCGTATATTCATCACAAATGATGAATTAAACTCCATCTAAAATATGAATTACGTTCTGGATCGGTTTATACAAAGGAGAATGTTTAACATCACTTTAAGGGAAGAGAAGAGAGTGCAGGCTACTCCAGTCTCTTTCTGCAGTTGCTGCAGTTTTCATTGCAACATTTTTCTCAGATATGAAGGTTCATAATCATGTAGTTTACAATTTGTGTTTAATGTCCCTATAATGTGCATGGGACAGTAAAGTCAAAATTAAAGTTTCATAATTCAGATAAAGAATACAATTTTAAGCAATTTTTCAATTTACTTCTATTTATTTTCTCTTGCAAGGTGTATCCAGTCCACGGATTCATCCTTACTTGTGGGATATTCTCATTCCCTACAGGAAGTGGCAAAGAGAGCACACAGCAGAGCTGACCATATAGCTCCCCCCTAGCTCCACCCCCCAGTCATTCTCTTTGCCGGCTCTAGCAGTAGGGCCTCTCCACGGGAGGGTAAAGTGAATGTGGTGTTAGATTTGTAGTTTTATATCTTCAATCAAGAGTTAGTTATTTTTAAATGGTACCGGTTTGTACTATTTACTCTCTGGCAGAAAAGTGATGAAGAATTCTGCTGAGATGAAAACAATTTTAGCATGTTGTAACTAAAATCCACTGCTGTTCCCACACAGGACTGAGGAGTACCAGAAAACTTCAGTTGGGGGGAACAGTTTGCAGACTTAACTGCATTAAGGTATGTTTCAGTCATCTTTTTCTAGTCAAGACATGCTAATGCTAGAAGACTGACAGGAATCCCCATGTGGGAAGGGTAAGCCATGTTCTGAGACTCCGTATAGAATTAAGGCTTATTTAACAGGGCTCAATAGGCTGGTTGACACTGTTGCAGGGCAATCGATTATTTTATTTCACAAAATACTCATTGTAGACACTTTTAAACACTTTTATTGTGTTTATTACGGGGGGGTTTTCCACATGGCATAATTTTAGTCACCTAATTGGGATTTTGAAGGCCTCACAACTCTGGAGTGGAGTGGGAGGGGCCTAATTTTGCGCCTCAGTTGCACAGTTACTATTGACAGGCTGTTCATGCTGCTTCACATGGAGGGTCCAGAGACTCTTTGAGGACTTCACAGAAGCTTGTTTTCCCCAGAACTAATCCCTAAGGGCAGGTAGGGCCACAGCAGGTTGCTGTGGCAAGGTGCTGTAGTTTGTTAACCGGTTGTGGGCTTTAGGCTACTCCGGTTTGGGCATTAAGGGGTTAATCAGGCTGAAACTTGTTGTGCAATCATATTGAAGCATTAGGCACATACTGTGAAAATTTCAAAAGATTTGGTACATTTTTCACTGTTTTGTAAAATTGTGTGCGCTTTTTATTTCATAAAGGCGCAGTACCGTTTATTCAAATTTTGATTTTTATTTGATTAAAGTGTTTTCCAAGCCTGCTTGTGTATAATATTAATCTGTTAAACATGTCTGACACTAAGGAAAAGCCTTGCTCTATGTGTTCAGAAGCCATGGTGGAACCCCCTCTCAAAATGTGTCCCAAGTGCACTAATGTGTCTCTACACTTTAAAGATCATATTGTGTCACTTAAAAATATAGCCCTAGATGATTCTCTGACAGAAGGTAATGAGGATAGTCCGCCTTCCTCTCCCCATGTGTCATCACCAGTTACGCCCACTCAAGCGATACCTAGTACCTGTAGTGCATTGGCACCTATTACATTGCAACAACTAGCGACAGTCATGGATAATTCCCTTGCGGCCTTTCTATCCAAACTGCCAGTTTCTCCAACATAGGTGTGTCCGGTCCACGGCGTCATCCTTACTTGTGGGATATTCTCTTCCCCAACAGGAAATGGCAAAGAGCCCAGCAAAGCTGGTCACATGATCCCTCCTAGGCTCCGCCTACCCCAGTCATTCTCTTTGCCGTTGTACAGGCAACATCTCCACGGAGATGGCTTAGAGTTTTTTAGTGTTTAACTGTAGTTTTTATTATTCAATCAAGAGTTTGTTATTTTGAAATAGTGCTGGTATGTACTATTTACTCAGAAACAGAAAAGAGATGAAGATTTCTGTTTGTATGAGGAAAATGATTTTAGCAACCGTCACTAAAATCCATGGCTGTTCCACACAGGACTGTTGAGAGCAATTAACTTCAGTTGGGGGAACAGTGAGCAGTCTCTTGCTGCTTGAGGTATGACACATTCTAACAAGACGATGTAATGCTGGAAGCTGTCATTTTCCCTCTGGGATCCGGTAAGCCATGTTTATTACGATTGTAAATAAGGGCTTCAAAAAGGGCTTATTAAGACTGTAGACTTTTTTTGGGCTAAATCGATTGATTATTAACACATATTTAGCCTTGAGGAATCATTTTATCTGGGTATTTTGATATAATAATATCGGCAGGCACTGTTTTAGACACCTTATTCTTTAGGCAGAGCCTCATTTTCGCGCCGGTGTTGCGCACTTGTTTTTGAGAGGCATGGCATGCAGTCGCATGTGAGAGGAGCTCTGATACTTAGAAAAGACTTTCTGAAGGCGTCATTTGGTATCGTATTCCCCTTGGGGCTTGGTTGGGTCTCAGCAAAGCAGATACCAGGGACTGTAAAGGGGTTAAGGTTCAAAACGGCTCCGGTTCCGTTATTTTAAGGGTTAAAGCTTCCAAATTTGGTGTGCAATACTTTTAAGGCTTTAAGACACTGTGGTGAAAATTTGGTAAATTTTGAACAATTCCTTCATGTTTTTTCGCATTTGCAGTAATAAAGTGTGTTCAGTTTAAAATTTAAAGTGACAGTAACGGTTTTATTTTAAAACGTTTTTTGTACTTGTTATCAAGTTTATGCCTGTTTAACATGTCTGAACTACCAGATAGACTGTGTTCTGAATGTGGGGAAGCCAGAATTCCTATTCATTTAAATAAATGTGATTTATGTGACAATGACAATGATGCCCAAGATGATTCCTCAAGTGAGGGGAGTAAGCATGGTACTGCATCATTCCCTCCTTCGTCTACACGAGTCTTGCCCACTCAGGAGGCCCCTAGTACATCTAGCGCGCCAATACTCCTTACTATGCAACAATTAACGGCTGTAATGGATAATTCTGTCAAAAACATTTTAGCCAAAATGAACACTTATCAGCGTAAGCGCGACTGCTCTGTTTTAGATACTGAAGAGCATGACGACGCTGATATTAATATTTCTGAAGGGCCCCTAACTCAGTCTGATGGGGCCAGGGAGGTTTTGTCTGAGGGAGAAATTACTGATTCAGGGAACATTTCTCAACAAGCTGAACCTGATGTGATTGCATTTAAATTTAAGTTGGAACATCTCCGCATTCTGCTTAAGGAGGTATTATCCACTCTGGATGATTGTGACAAGTTGGTCATCCCAGAGAAACTATGTAAAATGGACAAGTTCCTAGAGGTGCCGGGGCTCCCAGAAGCTTTTCCTATACCCAAGCGGGTGGCGGACATTGTTAATAAAGAATGGGAAAGGCCCGGTATTCCTTTCGTCCCTCCCCCCATATTTAAAAAATTGTTTCCTATGGTCGACCCCAGAAAGGACTTATGGCAGACAGTCCCCAAGGTCGAGGGAGCGGTTTCCACTTTAAACAAACGCACCACTATACCCATAGAGGATAGTTGTGCTTTCAAAGATCCTATGGATAAAAAATTAGAAGGTTTGCTTAAAAAGATGTTTGTTCAGCAGGGTTACCTTCTACAACCAATTTCATGCATTGTCCCTGTCGCTACAGCCGCATGTTTCTGGTTCGATGAGCTGATAAAGGCGGTCGACAGTGATTCTCCTCCTTATGAGGAGATTATGGACAGAATCAATGCTCTGAAATTGGCTAATTCTTTCACCCTAGACGCCACTTTGCAATTGGCTAGGTTAGCGGCTAAGAATTCTGGGTTTGCTATTGTGGCGCGCAGAGCGCTTTGGTTGAAATCTTGGTCGGCTGATGCGTCTTCCAAGAACAAGCTACTTAACATTCCTTTCAAGGGGAAAACGCTGTTTGGCCCTGACTTGAAAGAGATTATCTCGGATATCACTGGGGGTAAGGGCCACGCCCTTCCTCAGGATCGGCCTTTCAAGGCAAAAAATAAACCTAATTTTCGTCCCTTTCGTAGAAACGGACCAGCCCAAAGTGCTACGTCCTCTAAGCAAGAGGGTAATACTTCTCAAGCCAAGCCAGCTTGGAGACCAATGCAAGGCTGGAACAAGGGAAAGCAGGCCAAGAAACCTGCCACTGCTACCAAGACAGCATGAAATGTTGGCCCCCGATCCGGGACCGGATCTGGTGGGGGGCAGACTCTCTCTCTTCGCTCAGGCTTGGGCAAGAGATGTTCTGGATCCTTGGGCGCTAGAAATAGTCTCCCAAGGTTATCTTCTGGAATTCAAGGGACTTCCCCCAAGGGGGAGGTTCCACAGGTCTCAGTTGTCTTCAGACCACATAAAAAGACAGGCATTCTTACATTGTGTAGAAGACCTGTTAAAAATGGGAGTGATTCATCCCGTTCCATTAAGAGAACAAGGGATGGGGTTCTACTCCAATCTGTTTATAGTTCCCAAAAAAGAGGGAACGTTCAGACCAATCTTAGATCTCAAGATCTTAAACAAGTTTCTCAAGGTTCCATCGTTCAAGATGGAAACCATTCGAACTATTCTTCCTTCCATCCAGGAAGGTCAATTCATGACCACGGTGGATTTAAAGGATGCGTATCTACATATTCCTATCCACAAGGAACATCATCGGTTCCTGAGGTTCGCATTCCTGGACAAACATTACCAGTTTGTGGCGCTTCCTTTCGGATTAGCCACTGCTCCAAGGATTTTCACAAAGGTACTAGGGTCCCTTCTAGCTGTGCTAAGACCAAGGGGCATTGCTGTAGTACCTTACTTGGACGACATTCTGATTCAAGCGTCGTCCCTTCCTCAAGCAAAGGCTCACACGGACATTGTCCTGGCCTTTCTCAGATCTCACGGATGGAAAGTGAACGTGGAAAAGAGTTCTCTATCTCCGTCAACAAGGGTTCCCTTCTTGGGAACAATAATAGACTCCTTAGAAATGAGGATTTTTCTGACAGAGGCCAGAAAAACAAAACTTCTAGACTCTTGTCGGATACTCCATTCCGTTCCTCTTCCTTCCATAGCTCAGTGCATGGAAGTGATCGGGTTGATGGTAGCGGCAATGGACATAGTTCCTTTTGCACGCATTCATCTAAGACCATTACAACTGTGCATGCTCAGTCAGTGGAATGGGGACTATACAGACTTGTCTCCGAAGATACAAGTAAATCAGAGGACCAGAGACTCACTCCGTTGGTGGCTGTCCCTGGACAACCTGTCACGAGGGATGACATTCCGCAGACCAGAGTGGGTCATTGTCACGACCGACGCCAGTCTGATGGGCTGGGGCGCGGTCTGGGGATCCCTGAAAGCTCAGGGTCTTTGGTCTCGGGAAGAATCTCTTCTACCGATAAATATTCTGGAACTGAGAGCGATATTCAATGCTCTCAAGGCTTGGCCTCAGCTAGCGAGGGCCAAGTTCATACGGTTTCAATCAGACAACATGACAACTGTTGCGTACATCAACCATCAGGGGGGAACAAGGAGTTCCCTGGCGATGGAAGAAGTGACCAAAATCATTCTATGGGCGGAGTCTCACTCCTGCCACCTGTCTGCTATCCACATCCCAGGAGTGGAAAATTGGGAAGCGGATTTTCTGAGTCGTCAGACATTGCATCCGGGGGAGTGGGAACTCCATCCGGAAATCTTTGCCCAAGTCACTCAGCTGTGGGGCATTCCAGACATGGATCTGATGGCCTCTCGTCAGAACTTCAAAGTTCCTTGCTACGGGTCCAGATCCAGGGATCCCAAGGCGGCTCTAGTGGATGCACTAGTAGCACCTTGGACCTTCAAACTAGCTTATGTGTTCCCGCCGTTTCCTCTCATCCCCAGACTGGTAGCCAGGATCAATCAGGAGAGGGCGTCGGTGATCTTGATAGCTCCTGCGTGGCCACGCAGGACTTGGTACGCAGATCTGGTGAATATGTCATCGGCTCCTCCTTGGAAGCTACCTTTGAGACGAGACCTTCTTGTTCAGGGTCCGTTCGAACATCCGAATCTGGTTTCACTCCAGCTGACTGCTTGGAGATTGAACGCTTGATCTTATCGAAGCGAGGATTCTCAGATTCTGTTATCGATACTCTTGTTCAGGCCAGAAAGCCTGTAACTAGAAAGATTTACCACAAAATTTGGAAAAAATATATCTGTTGGTGTGAATCTAAAGGATTCCCTTGGGACAAGGTTAAGATTCCTAGGATTCTATCCTTCCTTCAAGAAGGATTGGAAAAAGGATTATCTGCAAGTTCCCTGAAGGGACAGATTTCTGCCTTGTCTGTGTTACTTCACAAAAAGCTGGCCGCTGTGCCAGATGTTCAAGCCTTTGTTCAGGCTCTGGTTAGAATTAAGCCTGTTTACAAACCTTTGACTCCTCCTTGGAGTCTCAATTTAGTTCTTTCAGTTCTTCAGGGGGTTCCGTTTGAACCCTTGCATTCCGTTGATATTAAGTTATTATCTTGGAAAGTTTTGTTTTTTAGTTGCAATTTCTTCTGCTAGAAGAGTTTCAGAATTATCTGCTCTGCAGTGTTCTCCTCCTTATCTGGTGTTCCATGCAGATAAGGTGGTTTTACGTACTAAACCTGGTTTTCTTCCAAAAGTTGTTTCTAACAAAAACATTAACCAGGAGATTATCGTACCTTCTCTGTGTCCGAAACCAGTTTCAAAGAAGGAACGTTTGTTGCACAATTTGGATGTTGTTCGCGCTCTAAAATTCTATTTAGATGCTACAAAGGATTTTAGACAAACATCTTCCTTGTTTGTTGTTTATTCTGGTAAAAGGAGAGGTCAAAAAGCAACTTCTACCTCTCTCTCTTTTTGGATTAAAAGCATCATCAGATTGGCTTACGAGACTGCCGGACGGCAGCCTCCCGAAAGAATCACAGCTCATTCCACTAGGGCTGTGGCTTCCACATGGGCCTTCAAGAACGAGGCTTCTGTTGATCAGATATGTAGGGCAGCGACTTGGTCTTCACTGCACACTTTTACCAAATTTTACAAGTTTGATACTTTTGCTTCTTCTGAGGCTATTTTTGGGAGAAAGGTTTTGCAAGCCGTGGTGCCTTCCATTTAGGTGACCTGATTTGCTCCCTCCCTTCATCCGTGTCCTAAAGCTTTGGTATTGGTTCCCACAAGTAAGGATGACGCCGTGGACCGGACACACCTATGTTGGAGAAAACAGAATTTATGTTTACCTGATAAATTACTTTCTCCAACGGTGTGTCCGGTCCACGGCCCGCCCTGGTTTTTTTAATCAGGTCTGATAATTTATTTTCTTTAACTACAGTCACCACGGTACCATATGGTTTCTCCTATGCAAATATTCCTCCTTAACGTCGGTCGAATGACTGGGGTAGGCGGAGCCTAGGAGGGATCATGTGACCAGCTTTGCTGGGCTCTTTGCCATTTCCTGTTGGGGAAGAGAATATCCCACAAGTAAGGATGACGCCGTGGACCGGACACACCGTTGGAGAAAGTAATTTATCAGGTAAACATAAATTCTGTTTTTTCCTAAAAAGCGCGATAGCTCTGTTTTAAGAACAGATGAGGAGCAGTCGGAAGCTTTGGGAGGTTTATCTGATGTACCCTCACAACACTCTGAAGTAGGAGCGAAGGAGGTGATGTCTGAAGGAGAAATTTCGGACTCAGGAAAGGTTTCTCAGCGGGCAGAATCGGATTCACTAGCATTTAAATTTAAGTTGGAACACCTCCGCGTATTGCTTAGGGAGGTTTTATCCACTCTGGATGATTGTGACCCTATGGTGGTCCCAGAGAAATTGTGTAAGATGGACAAATATCTAGAGGTCCCTGTATACACTGATGCGTTTCCGATCCCTAAGAGGGTGGCGGATATTGTTGCTAGGGAGTGGGAGAGACCAGGTGTCCCTTTTGTCCCCCCCCCCTATCTTTAAGAAAATGTTCCCCATAACTGATCCCAGGTGGGACGCGTGGCAGACGGTCCCTAAGGTAGAGGGGGCAGTTTCGACACTGGCCAAATGCACAACCATTCCAATCGAAGACAGTTGTGCTTTTAAAGATCCTATGGATAAAAAGTTAGAAGGTTTACTAAAGAAAATATTTGTTCAACAAGGTTTCCTTCTCCAACCTATTGCCTGCATTATTCCTGTAACCACTGCAGCGGCTTTTTGGATTGAGGCGCTGGTGGAGTCGCTCCAGAGGGAGACCTCATATGACGAAGTCATGGATAGAATTAATGCTCTAAAACTGGCTAATTCTTTTATCACAGATGCCGCTTTGCAATTAGCTAAATTAGCGGCAAAAAATTCTGGTTTCGCCATTATGGTGCGCAGATCGCTTTGGCTCAAGTCATGGTCGGCGGATGTGTCGTCCAAATCAAAATTGCTAAATATCCCCTTTAAGGGAAAAACCCTTTTTGGGCCCGAGTTGAAAGAGATTATTTCGGATATCACCGGGGGAAAGGGCCATGCTCTCCCGCAAGATAGACCTTTCAAGGCTAAAAACAAGGCTAATTTTCTTTCCTTTCGCAACTTCAGGAGCGGTCCTGCTTCAACCTCTGCAGCTGCAAAGCAAGAGGGTAACTCTTCAAAGCCCAAGGCAACCTGGAAGCCTTTGCAGGGCTGGAACAAGGGTAAACAGGCCAAGAAGCCTGCAGCTGCTACTAAGACAGCATGAAGGGGTAGCCCCCGATCCGGGACCGGATCTGGTAGGGAGCATACTCTCTCTCTTCGCTCAGGCTTGGGCAAGAGATGTTCACGATACCTGGACATTAGAGATTGTTACTCAGGGATATCTTCTAGAATTCAAGGACTCCCCTCCAAGGGGAAGGTTCCACATTTCTCGTCTGTCTACAGACCAGACAAAGAAAGAGGCGTTCTTACGCTGTGTAGAAGATCTACTCAAGATGGGAGTGATATATCCAGTTCCAATTACAGAACAAGGACTGGGCTTTTACTCAAACCTGTTTGTGGTTCCCAAAAAGGAAGGAACTTACAGGCCAATCCTGGATCTAAAAATTCTAAACAAATTCCTCAGAGTTCCATCATTCAAGATGGAGACCATTCGAACAATCTTACCTATGATCCAGGAAGGTCAATATATGACTACCGTGGATCTAAAGGATGCGTACCTACATATTCCTATCCACAAAGATCATCATCAGTTCCTAAGGTTTGCTTTTCTGGACAAGCATTACCAGTTCGTGGCCCTTCCTTTCGGTTTGGCCACTGCTCCCAGAATTTTCACAAATGTGCTAGGGTCCCTTCTGGCGGTACTAAGACCACGGGGCATTGCAGTAGCACCTTATCTGGACGACATCTTAATACAGGCGTCGTCTTTTCCCAGGGCCAAGGCTCACACGGAGATTGTACTGGCCTTTCTAAGGTCTCACGGGTGGAAGGTGAACATCAAAAAGAATTCTCTGTCCCCGCTCACAAGGGTTCCCTTCCTGGGAACACTAATAGACTCGGTAGAAATGAAAATATTTCTGACTGAGGTCAGAAAGTTAAAGCTTTTAACTACTTGCCGAGTTCTTCATTCCATTCCTCGGCCTTCTGTAGCTCAGTGCATGGAGGTAATCGGATTAATGGTAGCAGCAATGGACGTAGTCCCTTTTGCTCGAATACATCTCAGACCACTGCAACTGTGCATGCTCAAACAGTGGAATGGAGATTATGCAGATTTGTCTCCTCAAATACAACTGGACCAGGAAACCAGAGATTCCCTTCTCTGGTGGTTGTCTCAGGATCACCTGTCTCAGGGAATATGCTTCCGCAGACCGGAGTGGATCATTGTAACGACCGACGCCAGTCTTTTAGGCTGGGGTGCGGTCTGGGACTCCCTGAAAGCTCAGGGCTTATGATCTCGGGAAGAGTCTCTTCTCCCGATAAACATTTTGGAACTGAGCGATATTCAACATGCTTCAGGCATGGCCTCAACTAGCGGCGGCCAAATTCATCAGATTTCAGTCGGACAACATTATGACTGTAGCGTACATCAATCATCGGGGGAACAAAGAGTTCCCTAGCGATGAAGGAAGTAACCGAAATAATCAGGTGGGCGGAGGATCACTCCTGCCATCTATCAGCAATTCACATCCCAGGAGTAGACAACTGGGAGGCAGATTTTCTAAGTCGTCAGACTTTTCACCCGGGGGAGTGGGAACTCCACCCGGGGGTTTTTGCTCAGCTGACCCAGCTATGGGGCATTCCAGAGTTGGATCTGATGGCGTCCTGTCAGAACACCAAACTTCCTCTCTACGGGTCCAGGTCCAGGGACCCCAAGGCGGCATTGATAGATGCTCTAGTAGCGCCTTGGTCCTTCAATCTGGCTTATGTCTTTCCACCGTTTCCTCTTCTCCCTCGTCTCGTAGCCAGAATCAAACAGGAGAAAGCTTCGGTAATTCTGATAGCACCTGCGTGGCCACGCAGGACTTGGTATGCAGACCTAGTGGACATGTCATCTGTTCCACCGTGGACACTGCCAACGAGGCAGGATCTTCTAATACAGGGTCCATTCAAGCATCCAAATCTAGTTTCTCTGCGGCTGACTGCTTGGAGATTGAACGCTTAATTCTATCTAAGCGTGGTTTCTCTGAATCAGTTATAGATACTCTGATCCAGGCTAGAAAGCCTGTCACCAGGAAAATTTACCATAAGATATGGCGGAAATATCTTTGTTGGTGTGAATCCAAGGGTTACTCATGGAGTAAGATTAGGATTCCCAGGATATTGTCTTTTCTCCAAGAAGGATTGGAGAAAGGTTTGTCAGCTAGTTCCTTAAAGGGACAAATATTTGCTTGTCCTTTTACACAAGCGTCTGGCAGAGGTACCAGATGTTCAAGGGTTTGCTCAGGCTTTAGTCAGAATCAAGCCTGTCTATAAACCTGTGGCTCCGCCATGGAGTCTAAATTTAGTTCTTTCAGTTCTTCAAGGGGTTCCGTTTGAACCTTTACATTCCATAGATATTAAGTTATTATCTTGGAAGGTTTTGTTTTTGGTAGCTGTATCTTCTGCTCGAAGAGTTTCAGAATTGTCTGCTTTGCAGTGTAATTCACCCTATCTGGTTTTCCATGCAGATAAGGTGGTTTTGCGTACCAAACCTGGTTTTCTTCCTAAAGTTGTTTCTAATAAGAATATTAACCAGGAAATTATTGTTCCCTCTCTGTGTCCTAATCCATCTTCAAAGAAGGAACGACTGATACACAATCTTGATGTGGTTCGTGCTTTAAAATTCTATTTGCAAGCAACTAAAGATTTCAGACAAACATCATCCTTGTTTGTTGTCTATTCTGTTAAGAGGAGAGGTCAGAAAGCGACTGCTACCTCTCTTTCCTTCTGGCTGAAAAGCATCATCCAATTGGCTTATGAGACTGCTGGACAGCAGCCTCCTGAACGAATTACCGCTCATTCTACCAGAGCAGTGGCTTCCACATGGGCTTTCAAGAATGAGGCTTCTGTTGAACAGATTTGTAAGGCAGCGACTTGGTCTTCACTGCATACTTTTGCCAAATCTTACAAATTCGATACTTTTGCTTCTTCGGAGGCTATTTTTGGGAGACAGGTTCTGCAAGCAGTGGTGCCTTCCGTTTAGGTTACCTGTCTTGTTCCCTCCCTTCATCCGTGTCCTAAAGCTGTGGTATTGGTATCCCACAAGTAAGGATGAATCCGTGGACTGGATACACCTTGCAAGAGAAAACAGAATTTATGCTTACCTGATAAATTACTTTCTCTTGCGGTGTATCCAGTCCACGGCCCGCCCTGGCAATTAAGTCAGGTTAAAAAATTTTGTTTAAACTACAGTCACCACTGCACCCTATGGTTTCTCCTTTTCTCCTAACCTTCGGTCGAATGACTGGGGGGTAGAGCTAGGGGGGGAGCTATATGGACAGCTTTGCTGTGTGCTCTCTTTGCCACTTCCTGTAGGGAATGAGAATATCCCACAAGTAAGGATGAATCCGTGGACTGGATACACCGCAAGAGAAAGTAATTTATCAGGTAAGCATAAATTCTGTTTTTCTTGGTTTTCTTTTGGTG